>NC_086327.1:17645754-17780754 GCF_036172605.1 Pelobates fuscus
CTACAAGTGGTAATGATTTGGATTAAACTATAATTGATATATATATTTTTTTTTTTATTCTGTGATTTTTGTCCTACAGCCACCGCTGGAGAGTCTGGCAACAGTGGAGGAGACGGTTGTTCGAGACAAAGCAGTAGAGTCTTTGCGTGCCATTTCCCATGAGCACACCCCTTCAGACTTGGAAGCCCATTTTGTTCCTTTGGTTAAACGACTGGCTAGTGGTGACTGGTTTACCTCTCGCACTTCTGCATGTGGCCTCTTCAGTGTATGCTATCCCCGCGTGTCCAGCACTGTTAAGGCAGAACTCCGGCAGTAAGTAGTGAAGGAATGAATTATTACATGCATATATTGTAATGTAGACTTTAATGACTGCAAAATAACATTTGGTCAATGTTGTATTGACTTATAATTCAAGACACATTTGTTTACCAACACAAACTCCTAAGCATTATAGTCACCTTGGAAAGAACTAATGCACTTTCAGGGCATGATTTTATGTGCTTTAATTGTCTTTAATAAATCCTGTGATGTACCTTACATTTCTATCATGTTCCTTTTACTCATACCCTCTTCTGAGTCTAGAGATTTCGCTGAGTGATTAAAAATTCCAAAGTTCATTAGCTGCTTTAATTCACCAAAATGAATTGTGGATAAATGAACAGGAAACTTTTCAATTTTAGGCTGCAATAACCAGTGTGAAATCCTAAAGGTACCGTATATACTCGAGTATAAGCCGACCCGAATATAAGCCGAGGTCCCTAATTTTTACCCCAAAAAACTGGGAAAACTTATTGACTCGAGTATAAGACTAGGGTGGGAAATGCAGCAGCTACTGGTAAATTTCTAAATAAAATTTGATCCTAAAAAAAAATTATATTAATTGAATATTTATTTACAGTGGGTGTGGGTGGTGCAGAGCCTTGGTGGGGGGTTATTTTTTAATTAATATTGTTTTTTTTGTTTCTTTAATATTTTTTTTATTTATATATATTAATTTTTTCGTCCCCCCTCCCTGCTTCCTAGCTGGCCAGGGAGGGGGGCTCTCACTCCCTGGTGGTCCAGTGGCATTGGTAGTTCAGTGGGGGGAAGAGAGGGGCTGGCAGGGAGCACTTACCTCTCCTGCAGCTCCTGTCAGCTCCCTTCTCCTCCGCGCTGGTCCGGTCAGCTCCCCTGTCAACTCATAGTGTAAGTCTTGCGAGAGCCGCACTATGACCCCGCGGCTCTCGCGAGACTTACACTGGGAGCTGACAGAGGTGCTGAACGGACCGGCGCAGAGGAGAAGGGAGCTGACAGGAGCTGCAGGAGAGGTAAGCGCTCGCTGCCAGCCCCCTGTCTGTATTATGGCAATGTAAATTGCCATAATACAGACAGTGACTCGAGTATAAGACGAGTTGGGGTTTTTAACCCCCAAAATGTGCTGAAAAACTCTTCTTATACTAGAGTATATACGGTATATTGTTAGACTAGGTCTCATGTAAGAGGTTTGCCATAGTGTTGTTAGATGAGCTAATACTTTTGTGACATTGCATTGTTTCCAAAATGTGTGGGGTAGTATGCACGTTTTTGGTTTTGTTTGATATGAAAACCTAGCTGAAATTGGAAAGTCTTCTAATTTGCCAATTCTGGACTTAAATTTGAAAGTTCCCAGACACATTCTATTTTTCATAGTGAGAATAAGCTCATTTAATGTTCTCTGACTGCAAAGTGAGGTGCATAACCTATCTAGATTTTTACATATTCTGTGTATATTTCTGTAAGTTTTAAGGTATGCAAATGGTTAGCATTGCAGGCTTGTCTTATATTTGCCAAACTAGTTTTTGCCTTTTTCTTTGCGTATGGAAAATGAATGCTGCTGTTCTTGCTCTGCACATTTTATGTTCTAAATGCCATGTTTTAGAAGGAGGTATGGTTAATTTTTGCATGGATGTCTCAAGAGTTTAGCAGGATGCTAGGTAGAATCAAATAGAATTTTAAATGTTTTTGAATGGACACTTCTAGCACCATAACCACTACAGCTTCCGTACAGATTAATTTGTCAGTCCCTTTTTTAGAACCGTTGACAACTTACTTGTATCTCACAGGGCTCCTGTAACTCCAACCCGTCTGCTTTTGTATTGTCTTTGCAGGGGAATCCAGTTAGCTCCATTGAGCTAGGTAGGGCTGCTCTCATTCGCAATTGTTTCTTACTCTTAAAAAAATTAATAAAAAAAAAAGAAATAAAAGTACAATGATAGTGCAGTATGTTATGAATAATATGGTGATAAAGATATATTCCAAAGGGGCACTCACATTTTCCAGAGCTCTATTTTAGGAGCCTGGATGGAACAATCCCCGTCTAAGGATTTATTTTTGCCAGTATCGGATTCCCAAGGTAGTGCGGTTCATTATATGAAAAAAAAATAAGGATGTATACCAATGGTACAGTACGTATGTAAAAGTAGGATAAGTAAATAATATTAGACCTATTCACATTTGCTAGAGCAATTACCTGCTCTAGTATATGGAGCTTTAGGTGAAACAATCCCCATCTAGGGATATATGTAGATCCGGAACAGCAGAGTGATGATGAGAGTATAAGGAGCTCAAGAGTGACTGGGTATTAAAACAGAATCTTTATTAATAAACAGAATGAATAAAACTATTTAAAAGTGAACTATAAATAAAACCAGTCCTTGTAGGCAATCCTTAATCTCCACTTTTTTAAAATAGTTTTTTAAAGCTCCATATACTAGAGCTGGTCATTGCTCTTGCAAATGTAAGTAGGTCTAATATTATTTACTTATCCTACTTTTACATACGTACTGTACCATTGGTATACATCCTTAAATTTTTCATATGATGAACCTCACTGCCTTGGGAATCTGATACCAGCAAAAATAAATCCGGGGATTGTTCCATCCAGGCTCCTAAAATAGAGCTCTGGAAAACGTGAGTGCCCCTTTGGAATATCTTTATCACCATATTATTCATAACATACTGCACTATCATTGTACTTTTATTTCCTTTTTTTTTTTTTTTTTTTTTTTTTAAGAGTAAGAAACATAATTGTGAAATCTGCTAGTATCTTTGTATGTATGATTTTATTATAATAATTCCTAGCGCTGTCCACCTAATTTACTAGTGTGTTATGTAACCTTACTCAAGGGGAATGGACAATGTAAGGTGGTGTACCCATGGACCCAGATACTTGGGACTGAAGATTCCATGAAATCTGAACCTGATATTGGCTTTCGAAGATTTAGATTTGAAATCACATAGCGATCAAGAAAATGGTAATCCTAAAAAAATCTGTTTTGTGCAGGCATTTCCGAAACTTGTGCTCAGATGACACTCCAATGGTGAGGAGAGCAGCAGCTTCAAAACTGGGGGAATTTGCAAAGGTTTTAGAGCTGGAATATCTGAAGAGTGAAATCATTCCCATGTTCTCCAACCTCGCTTCTGATGAACAGGTAGTGTGACTGTTTACATTGACCCCTCCACACATTTAAATATTTCTACCATTTGCGGGACATCCCAAATTTTAAACTAGATTTTTGCAGTGTTGCTTGCACTATTCTATCCTTTTCCAGAGAATCACATGGCTAAGTTTGTGCTTTAAATTTATTTGTTAGGATTCTGTGCGCCTGCTTGCCGTAGAAGCATGTGTGAATATCGCTCAGCTTTTACCTCAGGAGGAGTTGGAGCCTCTTGTTATGCCTACATTGCGCCAAGCGGGAGAGGACAAATCTTGGCGTGTTCGTTACATGGTGGCTGACAAGTTTACAGAGGTAATTTTATCTCTCACTGTAATATCCCTGCTCAACTTTTCCAATTGTTACAAATATTTGTGCAAATTGAGCCTTGTTCTTACACATTTTTTATTACCCCACATTTTAGCTCCAGAAAGCTGTTGGTCCAGAAATTACCAAGACAGACCTAGTTCCTGCTTTTCAGAACCTCATGAAGGACTGTGAAGCTGAGGTCAGAGCTGCTGCATCCCACAAGGTTAAAGGTAATTAAATCACACAGAGCATGAATACTAGTTCGGTTTGGTAGGGTCTTGGCTCGACATTAATAATGCAATTTCAGAATGTAAGGATGGTTTATTAGGGCCCAAGTAATGTAGGTTCTATGTCTGTATTAATATAATAAATAAGACCCCCCCCCCTCCAAAAAAAACAAAAACATGGTTTCTTAAACTTGAAATACAGATTTATAGTACACCATAAACTACATGCTGTAACATCTGATCACAATTTATAACTTGTAAACGACGTTGTGTAGGAATCATAATGGCTCTCCTAAAGTATTTTTATCTCTCACTGGAATACTCGCTGTTATTGTGTTTGAGGGAATTAGTCTGAAATCTAATTTATTCCAGTTCCTTGTCCTTTGCTAAATCTTTTGTGTTTTTTTTGGTTTTTTTTTTTTTCTCTTGTAGAGTTTTGTGAGAACCTGTCTGCTGACTGCCGTGAAAATGTGATCATGACGCAGATATTGCCATGTGTGAAGGTATTTTACTCTTCTCTTATTCTACACACGTTTTTATTCATGTTTACCTATTCTTAATTGTCTGACCTCAACTTCAACCTTAAGGGTTTATTCACTAAACTGTGAATTCCAATAAATTGGAAAAGCTCAGGCTAATAACCAAGCAGAACATGAGTTGGAGAATTTTTTTATTTATTTTATTTTTTTTTCATTTAATTTGTCTAATTCTTTAATGAGTTTTCAACTGTGTAGTGAACTCCCTTTTTAGCAAATAAATCTTTATTAGGCCCTTTCGGTGAAGCCAACTATGGTACAGGTATAGTAAGACAATAATCCACACGGTTTGACTTTATGTAACAATAACAAAGTGATAATTTTGTGGGTGTGGATCTATAGTATGGTGTGGATGAGTTGCGAAATATATTAATAAAGCTTTTTATTTTTTTCCTCATCTGATTACCATGTTTTTGTTCATTCTGGACATGCCGCCTTATTGATCATGTTCTGTTATAGAGCAGCGTTCCCACTGCTGTGAGGGAATTTAAGACACACAAATTACAGCCTTGTTTTCGGCAAGTGGAAATAGATTCCTAAAAGTATCTTTATATTTGCTGAATAGTTAACACAATGTAGTTAATGATCATGTTTGATTTGTTTATTTCCGGAGTACCAGAATTGCTATTTTATTATTCATTCATTTTTTTCCACTTTGCATTGTTCACTGCTAGGAGCTTGTTTCGGACGCAAATCAGCATGTGAAATCTGCCCTGGCCTCTGTCATTATGGGTCTCTCACCTATTTTGGGGAAGGAGAACACCATAGAACATCTTCTCCCTCTCTTCTTGGCACAGCTGAAAGACGAGGTAAGGGTCTCTATATTTGTTGTTCAGTGCTTAATGTAATTTACAAATCTGAAAATATTAAGGTAGACTTCGTAATCTGCTTCTGTGAAAGGTTTGTTAAAATCTGTTGTGTTTTTATATATCAAACTTGCCGTTTTCCTTTAGACATGTCTGAGCAGATTTTAAGTTATTTTCAAAATTCACTGCTGCCCTGCTTCCTTTAAACCCCACCCCACCTCTGCATATCTTTCCTCCACTTTAATGACAAAATTACATTTACTTTTGTTTGCTACAAAAACTCATGAGAGCTTAATTTTTCTTCTCTTAAGTTATATATCTGTAATTGTATTACAAGATAAAATTATATTTTTCATATTTTTTCCCCCTTTTTTGTTTTTCCTTTCTTAAATCTGTTTGGTTTATGTCAATTGTAAAATGCCTGCCTTCTCTCCACCAGTGTCCAGAGGTGCGACTAAACATTATCTCCAACCTCGACTGTGTGAATGAAGTCATTGGCATAAGGCAGCTCTCCCAGTCACTTCTCCCTGCTATTGTGGAGCTCGCTGAAGACGCCAAGTGGCGCGTGCGACTGGCGATCATTGAATATATGCCTCTCCTTGCTGGGCAGCTGGTATGCATTCTTATATATGGATATCGAAATCCTTTCTCCTTATAAATATAGAGACTTTCCAACCATAAGACAACTAGTTAGAATAATAAACCCAATGCTTGTTAGTTTCTTACTAGTCAGTGACGTGTGTTTCCTCACTTCTAGGAAAGATCCAAAACATTGACTACTTATACATATTGAAGTTCTTACCTGGCTTAAAAAAATGCTTGCTCAAATTTGTAGAAAAGTAAAAAAATACACAAACCACAATATTTATGCTAAAATCCAGGATTAAAGTGTACCTTTTTTTTTTTTTTTTAATAAATAAACTCCATTTCATTGTACTAGCAAATGTATAGATTAGAAGAAACATTTATTACAAAAAGGTTCATCCCTACCCGTCACCAATTAGTTCTTCAGCACAGACCCCTATACTGAAAAAACAAAGGACTGGGAGACTGCGATATCTCTCCAGCACGCCAACCACAGTGCATGCTCTGTGGTTACTATGGTTACCGCCTTGCCAGCACTTTCTGCTTTGGCTAGAGTATGAGAATGGAGAGACTGATGCATAGAAGGGCATGTGTCATTGTAAAGGCATTTCCTGCTTTGTTTTGTGTCACCAGGAAGGCAAATCAAAGTAGATCATGGGCCGAACACAGGCAACAATCGAAATGGGTGTAAAGTAATTTAACACTCCCCAATCTGATTCAATGCTTTCCTGTGGATGCGTGATTTCAACACGCCGGACGTCCTCATGCAAAGCGTGTAAATGTGCAGCGTCCGTACTCTGTGAAACTCCACTTGGGGCAGTCTTAACTCTTTAATGTAAACTTTGCAGTTTGTCTGAAACTGCAGTATTTTACACTACAGGGTTCAGAGGACAGGGACACTGCATCTAGCCGACTTCAATAAGTTGAAGTGGTCTGTGTGACTATAATATCCCTTAAGGTGTACTTTTCATGACAAGTACATGTAAAATCAGAAACCTGATCTATGATTGTTTTCCAGGTTCAACTGCTCTAAATCTCTGGATCTTTGTATGGCTGATACAAGTTGCATTTAATTTATTAAAGAATGAACAGGAAATACTTGTGTATCTGCTCTATATTGCTCTGTGGTTTTCTCTTTTTTTGCTGTATGCAATAGAATAGAAGCCGCACGGGGCTGATTTGAAAATGTGTGCTGTGTGAAAATAAGGGCATTAAGTTATTTTGTATATGTCCACAGTCTAATGGAGAAAAAGGGAGTTCCATCCAGTTTGCCATGTCCCTTACTTAATTTACCAACTAATCAACTCTTTTGCCATCACCTTAAGTCAGTTAAACTGAAGTAAACTATCCCTCAAAAGTATGTACAAGTAGAGAATATTTTTTATTTAATTATAAAGAGTAGTTTTACCTTTATTGCAGTTGACAGGGATTCACTTTATAGGTAGTTGATGCATTGTTTGCAAAGTTGATATATTTTATTTGTATTTAACGTTGTTCGTGGAGTTAAAGGGACACTCCAGGCACCCAGACCACTTCTGCCAATTGGAGTGGTCTGGGTGCCAACTCCCATCACAGACAGCCACTAGAGGGACTTCCAGCTTCTTAGAACACAAAGTTTTTTAAACAACGCTGGACGTCCTCACGCTATGCATGAGGACCTGCAGCGTCGCCTGAATCACCATAGGAAAGCATTGAATAATGCTTTCCTATTGGGAGGTTTAAAGCACTTGCGGCACATGCGCATTATGTCTCCCCTGCCAGCTGACGAGTGCGGGCAGAGCCTGACCCAGCGCCGAGGGACAGCACTGGATTCAGGCAAGTAACTGAAGGGGTTTTAACCCCTTCCACAACATGGGGTGGGGGGCACTGCAGAATCCTGCAGTCCCAGGAAAGCAGGTTTGTTTTCCTGGCACTGGAGAGTCCCTTTAAGGAGAGAGAATTTGGTTGCTGTATTTGTTTTAAGAATTTTGCCAGATGCTTGGTGTTGTGGTTTACTAACATACTTGTTTGACAAATGTGTAAGCAAAAATATTCATGTTCAAATAATGTTCTATCTATATATTGCTTGTTTGGTTAATATAGTGTATATAAAAGTGCCACATTTGCCTGCTAAATGTACTTTTAAGCAACATTGTCACTTTATATTTCTTGGAAAGATCCTTTCAAGGTGACATGTCCTCTTACATGGTTGTTTCCAGCAAGTTTGGAAGAAAGGAGAAATATATTTACCTAAACTTCTTCCATTTTCCATGTGAGCGCACAAATTTATGGCGTACAGTAAAAACCAAAAAGTCTTTCACAGATCTCCTCATGCATGTATTGACTGAAGGTGGATCCTTGTTCCCATTAGCCCTTATTCATAGCAAAATGTAGACCTGGGTGCAGCACAACACATTTCTACTTTTTTTTTTTTTTTCTAAATATAAAATTCCATTTCTAAATTTTACCTAAAATTCCTTTTTACACTGGTTACTTTTTTATGGTGTACATTGATTGTCTTTGACTTTTCTTTGAATCTGTAACATAGTCCTTAATATTTTGTCATACCGCTTTAAGTTTAGATTCTGAAAGTCATCTGGAATATATTAAATCTCATAACCTCATTGTGACCAGCAACATACGAATAATACAATATTATTTTTAGGATCCGTTTTTACAGTTTTGCTAACTCGGAGAGAGGTCATTGTGAACTTGAATACATTTAATAAGCCCCTTGAGCACTTGCTTGTGTGTAAATTATTTGTGTTGAAGTAACTTGACTCCACGTTCATGATATTCCGAATCTAGAACAGTTTCCCACTGTTCGCCCTGGAAATTGCAGTACACTTTTCCAGTGTTTCTTTACAAATTGAGCAATCTGTTTTTCTCATGGATTCCCTCCTAGTAGAAACCAGGGGGATTAATTATTGTGATAGTCTCCATGGAAACTAATAAATTGCTAATACTGTTTGCTTAACTTTTAAAACCTTTTTAGGCAGTTGATCTTGTATAGATAATTCCCAGAACTTGCACTATTGGAGAAGTAGGAAACATTGCTCCAAAATATGATCCAAATTCTTGTATTCCTTAAAGGTTTTTGCAAACACCATAACCACTGCAGGGATTTTAAGTTGTCAGTTTGTACATACTGAGGCATTTTATATTGCTACTCTAGTTGTAACTACTCCTTAGACATAGTAATCAGCAAACCAGGCACTATGGGCTTCTTGAATGTTGTCGTATTCTGCCATGTATCTTCTTGGATGCACCAACGCTTACTAAGTGAAAATCTTCTAATTTAAGAAGTCAGCCTAATTCTAATTCTTCCAATCACAATGTGAATATTCATCTTACGGATATTGGCACGTACTCAGTGTGGTCTAGTTACCATTATTTGAAATATATCCTTTATTGTTGACCTGTGTTGCACGCTCACTTAGACATGCAGGTTTGAGTAGTTCTGTAAATTAAAGAAACGTTCGTTTATTTTTGGTTTTAAACTTCTAGACCTGCATTTTCTCCACAAGAGGGAGATATTGTTACTAAATAACGTTTTAGATCAAAACCGTATACACAAAGATGGACAAGCGCAAATAAAGCCTAACAGATATAGTTGGAAACAATATTGAGCAGATTTGGTTGTTTTACCATATTGTGTGTTGCAATGGTTTACTCCAATCATTATTAAAATGTATTTCTTTGTGCAGGGTGTGGAGTTCTTTGATGAGAAGTTGAATTCATTATGTATGGCTTGGCTGGTAGATCATGGTAAGAATCTTTTATTAGTGCACTTATCATTTTTTTTTATTATCCAAATGCTTGGACTGCGAAACAGACAACGAACTTCACAATTTGAAATAAATAAGAATTTAAGAGACAGAATCCGCATTCTGACAAAGGCCTCAATTTAATAAGCTTTCTAAATGATTCAATACTGTTAGAAACATTTCCAAATGATTTATGGACCAAATAAAATCCAATAGACTTTAATGATGACTTTTGTAGATAAAGCACTTTGAAACTTTTCTACAAGTATTGAATCATTTGGAAAGCCTATTCAATCGGTGCCAACATTTGCAAAAGCGTTTTTATGCAAGGGACTTGCAACAGTTATGCAAATTAGACTAAGATAGGCTTGCTCATTATACAGCTACAGGACCGTGTCTTTAGAGATCCACCTATGAATCCTGGACTTTTGGTTTTCAGTTTGGCTTAGGACACTTCCAGCACCTGTGAAACTAATTAATTATACTTAAGGCAAAGGGCATGCAAAAACTTTAAACATTTTAAAGAAATGTGCATGTTCTTTTATCAGTATAGATACATTCTTAAATAGTAAAAACATGTAAGCACCCAATAGATAGTTCTGCTTTAGGGTAGTCCTTGGCTACCTTGAAGGGCAGAGAATTGAATCTACAGCAGGTATACCCACAGGGTAGGATCTGGCACAGCCAGGTGTACTTCCATAACCATTTTATGTTGGGCGATAAAGGTGTATTGTAGGTGGCAATACTTCTTCTCAAAGCAAGTAGTTGCTAAAAAAATGTTGCAAAGTCTCATGAGTTTAACCTTTTGGTTGCCACAGGGTTGCTTGCCATCTTGCAATGCAGTCCTCACTCGTAAGATTCAACTGTAGCTTCTCAAACAAGTCATGGATGGTCAGATCATTTATCTCTTACCTGGTACAGGCAAATGTTTTCATTATTCTAATCATGACAACTAGAACGAGGCAGGTATATCGAATACTTTCTGTATTGGGGGTAATATTAAATCTTACAGACATTCAGATTTTCTGCACTTTCAAAAATGATGTAGCTTTCGTGGTAAATTATATATTCTTAAGTCATAGCCACCTAAGACTCTGAAAGACCTGTTTCATTGGCATGCAGCGCTACTTGGTTGTGTTTTCAAAGATAACCTCAGTCTTATGCGCGGCGATCTACATGCAGCAAGGTGCATAGAAATACATGTTTGATTGAATAAAATTCTAGAATAAAGGAAAAACAAGCATTATTTGCTTTCCTTGTGGGGAACAGTCCTGTTAAGGCTGTTCCCATTCTTGAAAACCATTCTCATCTGATTCTCTCCTTTCACCCTTCAGTCTATGCTATCAGAGAGGCAGCGACAAGCAACTTGAAGAAGCTGGTGGAGAAGTTTGGCAAAGACTGGGCTCAGGCCACCATCATCCCTAAAGTATTAGCCATGTCCAATGATCCCAACTACCTACATAGGATGACCACATTGTTCTGCATCAATGTAAGGGAGTACATTATCTACTGGAAATACAAAGTGTTACCGTAAACTAGTGGTGTATGTTTACCTGAATTATAGTGTGCAACTAAATAAGCATTCAATCAGGAATGTGAACAGATGTAGGGACATAATGAAAAATATAGTGACCTGTAATTTCTCCTCTTTAAATACTTTCTTTATGCTGGCTGCCTGATGTAAGTGACAAAACATAGGACAATGACTTACAAGGAATTAAGGTAGATGTGCCCAGTTGTAGGAAAAAGTCAAAAATGAGAGGGAGATCCAGACTCTAGGCTCTACAGATAAATCCAACAGTAGAAAAGCTGCCACTCATAATAGGCACACCCCAAAAAGCCTATAAACAAAAACTAGGAAATAGAGGAGGGGAGAGTATCAGTCTCCCCTATTGAGGGCGCTAATCACTGGGACAAAAAGAATATAGTGTAAAAAAAATTACAAATTTATTAATAACAATTCATATAAAATTCATGATTGTAAAACAGTACAATTACAAGACCAATATTAAAAGCCCCAATCACCAACCACTAGCTCACAAGTATAAAGATGTTACCAAAAAGCCCTAGGTCGCGACTCTATGGGCTGAATATACTTGCTGCTTATTAGTGTAATCGTGATGGTGAAGTGGGCGGTCTCTGGACTGCAGTAAAAACGAAAAACAGGCTCAACGCGTTTCGTCCCGCGCCTTTCGGGACTTCCTCAGGAGCTGTGGATGCTGCTACTTCTCAGCCGGCTTCTCTTTTAAATCTTCGGAAATCTTCTATCTTCGCGCCAAAAACACCGTCGCGCATGCGCACAACGACACGGAGTTCCGTTCAGCTACGGGTACCCTCGAGGACCAGTAGCTTTCGGGAAGTCATCGATGCGCATGCGTGGCAGATCTTGATCGCACAAAACTTTATTGGCACTGAGTATTCGGACACAATGTAACATAGCTGAAGTTACAAGTGATCCTAAACTCATCACATGTGTGCCTAATTTGCAACATTATAGGGAACCTAGAGATTACCACAAATTTGACAAATAAAATAGATTTAGCAAATAAAGTGGGAGACTAATATCTTAGTCATTAACTACAAAGACTATTTGGATGTTGGGTGTATATTGCATTTGCAGTAATCTTTACAGCCTAGATGAAATGGTATACATAAATCAATCTAACAAATTGTGAGATGCAATAAGTAAGATAAAACAATTTTGATTCCGTTAACCCCTTAGTGGTTACACAAACATAATATAGACCAAAGATAAATGTACTTATAAGAGAGGTTATTTCTCGTAGTGTGAATTAATGAAACACTAATCTTAATAACGTCATTTACATAACGAATACATATAACAAATGCATAAGTAGAAAATTAAAAATAAAAATAAACAACAGTGTATGAAAAAATATATATGAAAGAGATTAAAATGTGATTAAATAAAATAAAGTAAAAATAAAAATAAAAAATAAAAATAAATAGAAATAGAAGTAAAAATAAATATAAATATAAAAATAAAAATAAATATAAAAATAAAAATAAAAATAAATATAAAATTAAATTTAAAGAAATGTAAACGATCATATTGTTAGTACGGTGTATCACATAAAAGCCAGAATATCTAGGTCTGTGTTCAGACCCAGGGGGGTAGAAGACTTCATTTTATAGATCCACTCTGTTTCTTTTCTGGCCAAAGTTTTAGTAGTATCTCCGCCTCTCCAATGTGGAACGACTAGGTCAATACCTATACAGATAAAATTATTCAAAGAAAAAACAGAACAAACATTACAATGTCGGGGTACACTGTGTTTTTCGCTTCTTTTCTTTATACCATTTAGGAAAAAGTAGGAAAAAGTCAAGCTTTCTTAATTTCACTTTACATTTTCACACCATAACTATACATATTTGTAAAATCTGAAATTTAAATATAATTAAAAAAAAAAAACTGAAGTGAAGGTTACCTTTAAATTCTGAATTTTGGCAAGTGCACACATTTATATATTTTTGACTTTTTTCTTTGTAGGTTCTCTCGGAGGTTTGTGGACAGGACATTACAACCAAACACATGTTGCCTACAGTTGTGAGAATGGCTGGTGATGCTGTGGCAAATGTACGATTTAATGTGGCGAAGTCACTCCAAAAGATAGGACCTACTCTGGATGAGAGGTACAAAAAAAAAAACACATGTTTTTTTTAGTAGAGATAATCAGATTTGGCAAGATTCAAAAACTGTTGTACATGCAAAAAAAGATTTTTGCTGACAATTGAATGATGGGGAAAACGGTAGAACCCTCCTACTGTGGATTTTTCTGCTTTCCGTTAAAATACTCCTCCTCCCCCCCCCCCCCCCCCAGTGAGTGCATCTTGTGCTTGCTGTTGGAGAATTTGGGAACATTCACTGATAACTTCTTCTTGGCATCATTATTGAGCATTATACTGCTTGGGAAAATGTCCCTTTTATAAAAGAAACATGTTATAAAGTGCTGTTTTTCCATGCATCTTGGTACCCTAATGGCTAGCATATTGTATAGAGCTACAGTAAACAAAAGGGCCCTTTACAGTAAATCCCTACATTATTTCTTCATTTCTTCAATTAACTACTTGCAACCCCAGTCTTACTCCATGCTGTGAGGTAAACTCTCCCTGCTATGAGAGACTTGTGGCTTATTTCACATTGTCATAAATATTGTAAATGTTGTATGTTATGCTATTTATGGTGTGTTCATTACAATGTCTACTGTCACATGTCTCCTCTAACCTGTTAAAACTTCACAATTACTTTAGCACCCTTCAGAACGAAGTTAAGCCAGTGCTGGAGAAGTTAACTCAAGACCAAGATGTAGATGTCAAATACTTTGCACAGGAAGCACTTACAGGTATGTGGTGGGATGTCTTCTAGGTTATTTTTTGTGCTTGTCAGAAATCTAAAAATAAATATTGCATAGTTTCTCTCAACTTTGTTAAAGTCCTCTGAGCTTATTTCATCTGAATGCAAGGAGCAGTGAGAAATGCTTACTGCATACCCAAGTATCTGACTTCAATGGAAACTACTACAAAAGTCTGTGTATGACCTTTTTGTTTTAAGGGAACCAAAAAAAAGTAAAGCAAAAATGATCAGACTCTATGGCTGCATGGTATATCCAGACTATTTACAAGCGAGTTATGTAACGTTATCAGAACATCTCTGTAATCTTTTCACTACAATTATCTTTTTGAAAAAAGAAGAAAAAAAATTGTGGAAACCATTTAACATTAAAAATAAATAATTTGTTTATTGTATGTGTTCCTTTTGGCATTTAGATTATTGTTCCTGCCCACTACTGTTTACTTTTTTTGGCAGTGGCAGTACATGTTCCTTCCCTTCTTTGAATAAATTACATTTTGCATGAATTTGGACTATTGTTATTACTGGGATGCTGAGGGATGTACCGTCTATCATAACTTAAAGAGGAAGAGCTGGAACTAGACTATAACAAATGGATATTTTTGGCGTAAGTGGCATCTGTTGATTCAGAAAATACGGGAGTCTAATCCCAGTTGTTTGAATTTTTTAATGGTGCCTAGAGGCCCAGTGTCCGGCAGGACCAGGTAAAAGGCCAGACTGTTACAAAACAGATTGCCCCATTACCCGCAATTGGGACCAGATACTCCTCACATCATAACCACTACAGCAGGCTGTATTAATTCTGATGGTTGGAGTAACCCTGTAAGTGTAAAAAAAATAATAATATGGTTTAAAACCTTTAGTGACCAGACCGTTTTCAATTTTCTTAGTGTTAAGGACCAGGGCTGTTCTTACATTTCTGCTGTTTGAGTTTAGCTGTAATTTTCCTCTTATTCATTTACTGTACCCACACATATTATATACTGTTTTTCTCGCTATTAAATGTTCTTTCTAAAGATACCAGTTTATTCCTAATTATTTTTAATAATAAAATATATAATGTATATTATATATAGTATACATACGTGTGTAATTTTACTCTAGGTGTATTTTTATATTAATATATAACAAAATACACTTAGTATAACGTTATATATGAGATATATTTGTGTATGTGTATATTTAAAAAAATAAGTGTGTGTGTGTGTATATGTATGTATGTATGTATATATATATATATATATATATATATATATATATGTGTGTGTGTGTGTGTATATATATATATATATATATATATATATATATATATATATATATAATTTTTTTTTTTTTTTTTTTTTTTTTTAACTGTATTAAGCACTATGGGCACTTATTGCAGCCATGTGACCACACTTGGCTGCGGTCACATGGCACCTGGGGGTATTTGCAGAGGGGGGACTGTCTGGCTATTAGACTGACCCCCAGTGAAGCAGAAGACAATGGCGGTGAAAATCTTTTTAACTTTAACAGTGCCTCGACCCCCTCGAGGCACTCAGCATACAGGTAGAGCATCAGAAGCCTGTCTGATGGCTTCCAATGCTTTGCACTACACTGCCGGGCTTTACGTGGGGAAAACTGGAAGTGATCGCTCCAGGGGAGCGATCACTCGGGGGCCCGGCAGTGAGGGGGCTATTGCAGGATGCCTCAACGTCGAGGCATCGCTACAATAACCTTAGAACAGCTGGAAGAGATCGTGATCGCTTCCAGCACTCTAGCCGCAGACGTGCAGGGCAAGTCTGTGGTCCTTAAGGACAGTTTTTTGTCGGATGTACCCTGCTCGTTCGCAGTCACTAAAAGGTTATAGATAAATCCCATGTAATTTAAAAAAAAAAGTTATTTCAAATTTGACATTCTAAACCTACTGTTTTTTCCTATCCTAGTGCTTGCTTTGGCGTGAAGACACATGTTGCCAGGCTCCTGCGGTGACACTCCGCAATCACCAAGATGACGTTTTCCTGCACGACTCCCGCTTGCAATTGTTCCTGTGGCTACACCGAGAAACCAGTCTCTGTGGGTTTCCCCCCTCTCTCCAATGGGTGTCTAGTTTCTCCATCTTCTTCCACAGCCTCCCGAATCTGCTCTTTCCTCTATATTAACTGAACATTATTTACAATAAATCAGACATGACTGTGGCTTTTAATCCCCCAGAGTGCTAGGTGTATGCCCACATGGGGCATTTGAGGGGTCAAGCATCTCCTTCCCAGGAAATGGGATATCCTTTTGGGATATAGCTAGGGATCTCATGCTTTTGTTCCTGTTACGTAGTGTTATGCCTTTCCCATGGCCCATGTTAATGGAAGTTCCTCTCTTTCAATCCATTCACATTGTACTGAACAAAAATAAATTTTGAAAACACTAGTTCTATGTTGTGATAAACACTGTTTTAATCCTGGAAAAAGGCTGTATTAATATTTCCAGAGTCCCTCATCTGCTGGGATTGTATGCTTGCAGGACCTTCTAACATGTTCGAAGGATCCCAAATAAAATTACATTTATATAGAAATTGACTTTTATATTTTTATATAGCTATCATAACTTTCCAACAATGGACGTTTTAATCCACCAGGGAAGGAAAGTTGGCTAGTGAGAGCTGGAAACTACCTTTTATCTTACAGAAGAACGTTTTTGCCCACTTTGTGGAAGATAATTTTACATATCTTCAAAATGAAAATGCATAGAAACTGCAAAACCTCTTTTTGTTTGGCTTTTTTTTTTGTTTGTATTGGGGGTGGTTGCAGACTGGAACGTTTAGGTGAAGTTTTCAATAACCTTTTTCTGGAGGGGTAATCGGGGTAACCTTTCTCACATGTTGGCTGAAAGTTTGTCTGAAACCTAAAAGTCATTATTTATTTTCAGCTGATACACATGCGCCAGGGATGATGTGAATTGGTTAATCTAGCACTCCAGAGATAATCTAACCTGCTGTTTTCTATACTAAACTAAACATTTTAGTCGAACCTGTTGCAGCAGTATATCCTTTTTTGATTAATAATCTGTTTTCATTTTTTTTTATTTTTTTTATTTCAACAAGTGTCTGATGTTGAAATGTGGACAATAACTATTAATTATATTGGTTTTGCATTTTTTATGTATACACAAATTTTCGATCAAACAATAATAAAGTGCAAAGTTTGTAGACTTCCCCAGTCTTGATATTGAGTATCTGTTATGATAAACAACAACAAAAACAAATATGTATTTTCTGTAAGTATACACCAGTATCCTCCTCTGGTCCCCTACAAAGGAGTCCAGATCAGAGCCAGTTTCATACCTTTCTTTCACCTCAGGAATCACCTCAATCACTGGAAACGTGAATGACTTGCATTCCAGCACTGTTCGTTTCCTTATGTGCCACAGCGTTTAAGTGTGCTTTATCACTGTTACTTTGTTCTGGAAAACATTATTACATGCTATTTAATGTTTAACATCTGGATGCTAAAGCTGCAGCAAAACAAAATTATGGGTGGTTTGGTTCCTTACTTATTTACCAATACATGTACTGATAAATTAAAGTCAGAGGTACTGCAAATATGCTAAAGAGAATCTCCAAAATTTGAGCCAAATAGCTCCAGATGTGGACTACATCCCCCATAATGCTGTTACATCCACAATGCTGATAAAGCATGATGGGAGGTGTAGTCCAAAACATCTGGAGTGCCAAAGGTTGTCTATGTCTGCCCTAGAGTATATTGGCTACAGAGATTACAAAATGCATAGTGAACCAGCTATTTAAAGTGAGTCTTTTATGTTAATTTTAACTATGGATAAATTCTCAACTACATTGAACATATGCTATATCATCGAGATACACAATATATTGGATCTAAAATATTGAGAATTAGTTTCTTTACCTCTGTTCCAGTGCCGCCAAGTCCTGAGGTTCCCTGGGTGTTACTCTTCACCCAACCACCTCCAGTTGGCCTGTGATTTAACTTGCTTTGGGGACCATTCCCCAACCAGGGCAAGCCTCCTCCATGACTGACACACTGGCTTAATTTATATTGTTACTGCTCCTGACTGAATCACACCACTGGTCCTGTTATGTATTGTTGATTGAGCTCAGTGGAGCTAAACTGAAAAAGTAGGCATTTGTTCAGAGCACCTGCCTTGCAAAGCCTTCTCAATAAACTGCATTGGGAAGTCTGTGATTGGACAGCCACAGAAAGTCTGGGCAGGGTTTAGAAGGGAAGGGATTGCAAAGTCTGCTGTCAAAAGAACTGCAGCAATATTTATATGAAAATAATGCATACCTTAAAGGGACACTCCAGGCAACCAGACCACTTCTGCCCATTGGATTGGTCTGGGTGCCAACTCCCATCACCCTTAACCCTGCAAGTGTAATTATTGCAGTTTTTATAAACTGAAATACTTACCTTGCAGGGTTAAGTCCTCTTCTAGTGGCTGTCTATCAGACAGCCATTAGAGGGACATCAGTTTTCTTAAAACATGAAAAGTAAGTCACTGAAGGTTTTTTTTTTTTTTTTTTTTTTTTTTTCCCTTCATTTGGATAAACAGCAAAAACCAAATGTGAGGAAGGTGGAACTTGATGGACGCAAGTCTTTTTTCAGCTATGTAACTATGTAAACACACGGGGGATAGAGGGGGCTCTATGCGCAGGATCACCCCCATACCCTATTTACAATGTTTCGTTAGAATGTTAATACCTCGCTAACAAGGTGTGAAAACTGCAGAACAAGCAGCGCATGTTTTTTTTTCTCTCTTATATCTTATATATTTTCTCCCATTTTATCCAATAGTATTGTGTATTCCCCATTCTCCACTAGGGGGCGGATTTTGGCTTTTAAGGTAGATTTCTTGATCTAATTTTTCCAAGTCTCCTCTTATTTTTTTTTTTTTTTTTCCATTTTCTAATTCTATTCACTTTGTTTATTTTTTCCATTCTTGCTAATATTTCTTCTCTTTATTTCTAAACTCAGGACACCATTTATAAACTATTTAGCACTGGTGTTTTTTTGGCTTTTGTAGATGCATAACAGATTTTAGGGGTCAACATTTTTATCATATTTTAGAATTGTTTTATAGTAAATTATATATGATGAAAATAATGGTATCTTTAGAAAGACCATTTAATGACGAGAAAAACGGTATATAATAAGTGTGGGTACAGTAAATCAGTAAGAGGGAAAATTACATCTAAACACAAACACCACAGAAATGTAAAAACAGGCTTGGTCCTTAACGGTAGGAAAATTTAAAAACAGTCTGGTCACTAAGGGGTTAATATGTGGGCATATCTACTATGTAAAGTAAGCAGCTGGGTGTCCCTTTAATTGCAAAGTTCCCCCTCCCTTTCATCATTTCCATCACATTGCACCTTTCCTGGATGAGCACAGACCTTGTACTACACCTCCCCCTGTTTAACATATTTGACATCGGTTTGAATGTTTTTTTTGTACTGTATTTTTTTTTTTTTTTTTTTTTTTATCACTGCATTATTTTTAATGTTTTGTTTCTGAGGAACTGTTGCTTCTTCAGAAGTGCCAGCTCCTTGTAATCCACCCACTCTCTCTCCTCCCCTGTGAACATTATTGCAGCTATTACCAGTGTGAAAGTGAAGATAAGAGATAAAAAAAAAAGGGCCTCTGCTGCAATTATGTGTTATGTTCCTTTGGCGCACACTAGCACAATTCCTTCAGCAGTACAGTGCAATAGTTTGTCATAGGGGATTTTTTTTTTTCCTTCTCCCAACCACTAAACAGCATTCTAATTAGCGACGTGGCTGTACACAAAGTGACTGTTCTGATTTAAACGTCTATAATGACTGCGGCCGTGAAGCTCAATTTCCTGTCTGGCCGCACCTCCCATGCCTCCCTCTCTGTCAGTCCCTACATTGGCTTCCGTAAGATTTAGGACTCAATTTAAGATCCTAATACTTGTTTACAAATCTCTACACAATGATGCTCTGACCTACTTATCCTCACTAATACACAAATAGGTCTAATTTATGCCCCTTGGCTCTGCCGGAGGCCCATGTCTAACCTCTGTTCCTACTCCTAACTCTGATGCTCACTTTAAAAACTTCTCTAGGGCTGTGCCCTTCTCCACTCCTTCAAAATATCTTTGAGAACTTACTTCTTTAGGAAAGCATAGCAATTAAACTGTGAACAGCTTTCCCTCCCCACACCCTGATTCCTCTCCTGCCTTCAAAACAAAACACTAAGCCCTCAATGAATGCTATCCTTGTCCATGCTCTAGTAATTTCCTGCATGGATTATTGTAACCATCTCATGACTAGTCTTTCCAAAAGCCGTATTGCCCCGCTACAGTCTGTAATGAATGCTGCCACCAGACTGATTTTTCCTCTCGAGTCGGTCCTCTCACACCTCACCCCTCTGTCAGTCCTTACATTGGCTTTCTGTATCATATAGGAGTTAATTCAAAGTGCTAACCCATACCTATAAAGCACTGACCAATTCTAGCCCCTCCTATCTCTTCACAGATCCATAGGTATGCTCCTTCCCGATCTCTCTGCTCTTCCCTCCTCCCGTCCACTGCTCGCACCTGCACGGCCAACTCACGCTTGCATAACTTCTCGCAGGCTGCTTCCTTCCTATGGAAAAGCCTGCCTACCGCTTTCATACTCTCCCCTAGTTTTCAATCGTTTTTAGAAGTGCCTTAAAGCCCATCTCTTTAGGAAAGCTTATGGTCTCCCACAGTATCCTATACCTTACATACTTGTCTCTTGCTCTCTCCTATAAGGCAGCACTTTACTCTCTCCTCCAGCTCTGCTTCACTCCAACCTTATTTGATTGCTATTTCCTGTCCTTATGTGTTTTATACCCCACCTCCAATAGACTGTAAGCTTATTTGAGCAGGGTCCTCTACAACCTATCGTTTCTGTAAATTAATATCCTAACAACGTACTTTTCTACCCTATGCTTAACTTTTGTGTCACTATGCTAAGATCAGGGCCCTCAATCCCTCTGTTCCTGTGCGTCCAACTTGTCTGGTTACAAATACATGTCTGTTAGTCCACTCGTTATTTTTTGCCAGTTTGTTGTTGTGTGTGTTGTGCACCATACATGAGGGGTGCCGTATATTATTTATTTACTGGCTAAAACCTTTTGTACAAATGTTCTTGAGGGGCATGGATAACCGTAACTTATGGTGCATAGTGGACACTGACCATGCAAGCCTTTATCCATTAAATTATCCAGTTTAAAAAATCAGTTTTAGTTAATCTGCAAGTTGCTGGAGGTAAGGAGAAATTGTGCCACAACGTAACGAATCTGCACTTAAGTTTAGAATACACCATATCCATAATTGCCCTGAAACTTGGGCAGACTGAATTCACAGGGTACCTCTCCCAGTGCAAAGATTTTTGGCTACACAAATAAAGATGCAATTTACTTCCCCCTCTCCTCCTCCTCCTCACACACACTTCACACTCTTCTTCCCCATTTATTTAATAAAGCACTACTTTATTTTGGGGGGTTGAGAAGCAACTCCCCCTCTTCTTCTGTTGAGATAAAGAAAGGAAGCACATTTATTAACACTAATAACAACAGTAGGTAGTAAAGATTGCTATATAATACGAAAAATGGTGCTACAATCACAGTGTGTATCACTCCAAACACACAATAAACAAGTGTAACATATAATAGGTAATGGTTAGTGTAGCAATTTAATAATACGATTACACTTTATGTTGGGAAGTCCCAGATTTAATGTTTATTTTTTTTACATTTAGTTTTTTTTTTTTATGTTAAGTAACTAGGATACCAAATTGTAATTGTTGACTGCGAGTCTGTTAATACATCCTCCTTTCTATTCTTGTTTGTGGTTTCCGTCTGCATTAACACAAACTGTTTAAATTTCCAGTAAAAATTATCAGTTCATCACACGCAACTTATCCATCTATCAATCAGTGAGTTTGCCAACATCAGAGAGGGCATTTGTTAATAACATTTTGTTATGAATTTCTCAACCCCTTATCTAATACCTTAAAAGTACAAGAAATATCTCTAAGAAAATACTGAAACCAGATATTTGGGTTACCCGTAACTTATCAAATCATTTTCAGGTTAATACTGCCCAATGTTTGTGTTGTTCAACAGAACCGTCAACACCGATGGCACTTAGCTGGAGCATAGAGCATCAATACTGAGCCCGCATAGGACTTGTCCAAACCACCAACGGAGATCCAGTAATCCGTAAAGAAGAATGAAAAGAACCTTCAATGTTCAGATATGTTTGGCCAGTGCTATGCAAGACCACAGACAGTGTAGAGCAGGGGTGCCCGAAAGGTAGACTCCCAAATGTTTTTAAAACTACTGTGTCCATGATGCTTACTCATTCTAAAAACATGCAAAGAATCATGGGATTTATAGTTCTACAATATCTACATCATCCCATTTTGGGTATCCCTGGTGTATAAAGACAAATACAGAAAACCTCTTTTGATCCAAATAACCCCTTTCATTCCTAGAAATTCCTTCAAAATGTAGGTTAAACAAATATTGCTGACCTACATTTATACAATGTGACGCTGTAACCACAGCTGGTTCCCTTATTTACCACTATAACGTCTTAAAGCATTGAACTTAGCAAGGCTAACCATACAGATATATCTTAGCCATAATTTTATATAGTTAGTAAGAGATCATCTATTTAACATGTATAAATAATTGAGAATACAATATAAAATAAGGATTATCTTGGAAGCAATACATTTTGTCTTTTATATATTTTATTAAATAAAAATATAAATATAGACATATAAAATCCATTATAATAATATATAGCAGAGTTTATAAGATTAAACTAATATGCTTGCAAATATCATTAATAGAGTAACATACCCTTCTGAACATGTTATCATGTCAGCCTTTCTGTCATTATAAGATGGAGTGTCAGTCTCCAAATCTCTCCTCTGTATTAACATTTACAAGGTACACATATTTATACCTTAGGTGTCTTCACTTTAGGGTTACTGTAGTTCATATATGAAAAAGTAACACTTTTTACTTTATTCATTTTAGGACCTCCCTTAGCTTGGCAAAAATACAAGGCCATAACTAAAACGTAAGGGTGCACACGACGTAAAAACAATTCCCTGACTTAGGTCAAGATGGCATCTTAAAGTCTGAACATCTTTATCTACTTAGGGTTACCGCAGTACATTATATACTGAAAGAGTCGTAGCATAGCCTTGAAGCTTGTTTATGCATTATTGTTATTGTATTTTGTCTGGGACAAAATGGCATAAACATTATGCACTGAAGGTAAGTAAGAGGTTATTGCTTAAAGAAACATGTATGAAAAACAATACATTCCATTTCTAACACCTTGTCAGCTTGCAATATCTCTTAAAGACAAAGTACACAGTTTGAGAAATACAATATTTGCATTTGCCCATAAGATTCAGGTGAACGTTTTTATTTTTTTCTTCTTAACTGTATGTGGAGTTCAACTGTAGATTGGTTACATTGAAGTGTTCTAAACCAGTAGTTCTTAAGATCACCATTAGGATTCATAAACCGGAAAATAGAAGCAAAATATTTAAAACTAGCCATTATAGCAGCAATGATATGTCTGAATCGTGACAGTCCTTTTGCTTAACAATAGGTATATACAATTTCCATGATATCCTGCAAGTCATCGATGGTGAAGGAGTTAATGGATGTTGCCATGTAGGGATATTATTTCCACAAGCAAAACGTTGGTCAGGTATAGCAGAGTGGTTAGACTGATACCCTGTGTATACATCGAAAATGAAGACCAAATTAGCAATTTGCACTCTTTACTGTCCACAGACATTGAATTAGATGATAAAACCTGCTACAGAAATAACAATTTAGCATGGTATTAATCTAGAGGAATTTATGACAAGAAATCCATGAATATGACAGCGTTGTGTAAGATGTGCATTACCTAGTGTTGGGAGAACATTGCTGCAATCTCCATAGATGCACAAATTAAAGTGATTTCCAGAGGGTTGTGAACCCTCCCTTAAGAGGTGTAAGGTTAGCATACAACTCTGTACATACAGTAGTGGTGTATCTTGGTTTTGTGCTTCCCTAGGCGAGACTAAACTCGGACACCCCCCTAATCTAAATTTGGCCCACCACTTCCTGTCAAGGCAGCACCCCTTCCAGTTTAAGAACCACCCCTTCCTCTGTAAACTCCACCCCTTCCTCTTTAGGCTCCACCCGTTCCTGTTAGAGCTTCACATCTTCCTTTCT
The DNA here is from genome assembly GCF_036172605.1 of Pelobates fuscus. Lineage (NCBI taxonomy): Eukaryota > Metazoa > Chordata > Amphibia > Anura > Pelobatidae > Pelobates > Pelobates fuscus. The sequence continues at coordinate 17,670,035 of NC_086327.1, forward strand.
GTATTTAAAATGTTGCATCTATTATTTTAAGAGATAATCTTTAGATATAGTAATATAAAGTGTAAATTCAACCACTTTACAAAGATCAGGCATCCAGGTCAACTATACTATATTGATCACAGACACTCAAATAGTTTGAATTAGCATGTGGTCAGTCCACATGAGCAGTAACAGCACACCAAGGCTTCAACAGCTGTTACTTGACATGCATACACCATTAGTGTTATTCATACAAGACAATGCCATTGTACATATCAACACATCCAGTCTTTTATACTACTTTAGCCATAGCACAGACTATCACACACCATTTACATACAGCAACCAATCCATCCATCATCAAACTGACATGATGAGGTTTTTAATAACTTAGATAACTTTAATTAAATATATAAATATATTAAACTGAAATTCAACAACAAATAAAACTGTCAACATTTCTAACTTAAATAAGTGCAAACTGTTGAATACTGGACTATTAGATCAAAATTATACTTGTAAACTATATGTGTGGCAAAGCTGTTGATAAGCTCATCATAGTCCAAAGATTTTGTGAGCTCGGACTCTATTGCCAACACTGCCAGGGAGTTCAATCTTTCCTCCCTCATTCTGGATCGTAAGTAGTTCTTCACACGCTTCAAAGTTGAGAAAGAACGCTCAGCTGAGCAGTTAGTTGGTCCAGTACACAAAAACATTCTGAGAGCAATGTCCACCACATTTAAATAAATGCTTTGCAATCCTCTCTCGCTTATAATTCAGGACATCGCCAGAATAGAGGTATTACATAGTTACACAGCTGAAAAAAGACTTGCGTCCATCAAGTTCAGCCTTCCTCACATATGCTTTTGCTGTTGATCCAAAAGAAGGCAAAAAACCCAGTCTGAAGCGCTTCCAATTTTGCAACAAACTAGGAAAAAAATCCTTCTTGACCCCACAATATCAGTCAGATGTCTCCTTGGATAATGCAGCTATTACCCCACTAATTAGAAATGATATCCCTGTATGTTATGTTTTTGCAAGTATTTATCCAATTGCAGTTTAAACATCTGTATAGACTCTGACAAACCCCCCTCTTCAGGCAATGAATTCCATATCCTTATTGCGCTTACTGAAAAAAAAACTTTTCTTTGCCTTAGATTAAATCTCCTTTCTTCCAGCCTAAATGTGTGGCCTCGTGTCCTATGTATAGCCCTGTTTATGAATAGATTTCCAGATAATGGTTTGTACTGGCCCCGAATATATTTGTATAATGTTATCATATCCCCTCTCAGGCGCCGTTTTTCCAAACTGAAGAGATTTACATTTTTTAACCTTTCTTCATAACTAAAATGCTCCATTCCTTTTATCAATGTTGTACTTTTTCTAGTGCCATGATATCTTTCTTTAGAACAGGTGCCCAAAATTGCACAGCATATTCAAGGTGTGGTCTTACCAGCGATTTATAAAGAGGCAAAATTATATTTTCATCTCAAGAATTTATGCCCCTATTTATACATGACAAAACCTTACTGGCCTTAGCAACGGCAGATTGACATTGCATATTGCTACCTAATTTATTGTCTATAACAATTCCCAAATCCTTCTCGTGTGTGGTTATCCCTAGTTCACTACCATTTAGGGTGTAAATTGCGTGTGCATTCTTAACCTCGAAGTGCATAACTTTGCATTTTTCTACGTTAAATTTCATCTGCCATTTTAGTGCCCAGTCCCCCAATCTATCCAAATCCCTCTGCAGCAAGGCAATAACCTGCTCACATTTTATTACTTTACAAAGTTTTGTGTCACCTGCAAACACTGATACATGGCTTTCAATGCCCATTTCAAGATCATTTATAAATATGTAGGTATACATATGGTATATTCTGCAGAAGAAATTATGAGGTATGAACGAAAGTGGAGGCACTCATCAACAAAACACTCCTGTTCCAAGTCTTTGCTGTAAGAACAAAGGTTGTTTGCATGCTGTGATATTGCTGATGGCTCAGTTTCTGATAGATCAGTACTGAATTTAAACTTTCCAAATTAAGAGTCATATGCCGTTTTTCTTCTCATAAGTTCAGCAACCAAGTTGTCACAAATAACATAAAAGGTATTCATGCGAAAATTTTCTTGGGCTTCCTCTGCCTTTGTCTTTCTGGAAGTTGCAGAATTTTTCCTTGCGTGTACACCTTTCGTCTTAGTCTCATAATCTTTCACAGCTGATTATTTCATTGCAGCAGCTTCGAACGTTGGGAATACATCTCTGGTTTCTCGAACAAACTGGATCAGTGACTCATACAGCTCCCCTACAATTCCAACATTAATGCCAATGCTTTGGAGTTTTTCACTAACTGCACCAAATATACCCAGTTCCATGTAGCAACTACATCAGTTTTACAGATGTCAGCAGTTAAATCTTCAACTAAATCCTCACCCAGCCCAGTACTAGAAGAAGCCACAGGTTTTGAGAAAAATAGATACATTTTTCCTGTCTGTTCAAGCTCTCTGGCTTGTTTTTCACGATTAATTTTTGAATTTTTTGATTTTTTTCGGTAACCTGCTCCACTGAGCCTTTTTCGCCCATCACTCATGGCTGCTAAGGATAGTACCAATGCTGTGAAAATCAACCAACATAGCATCATTAAAAATCAACCGACATAGCAACAGTAGAAATCAACAGGCATAGCATCAGTAAAAATCAACTGACATAGCATCAGTAAAGATCAACCGACATAGCATCAGTAAAGATCAACCGACATAGCATCAGTAAAGATCAACCGGCATAGCATCAGTACAGATCAACTGACATAGCGTCAATAAAAATCAACAGACAATCACTTGCCACCCGGCTAAAATGGAAGGAGGCCCCGAAGTTCCAAATGGAGCCTTAAGCTTCTAAACAACCGTGGTGTTTGGTAGCCGAATAGAGCCTTTGTGTTGTTCGGAAGCCAAATTCACCCTTCATGGAGTTACACGAAAGGTGCATTCAGCTTCTCACGGGAGGTCGGCTCCCCTTAAATATGCTACTGATCTTATTTTTATAATAGGTGGCTTCTTTGAGAAGCAGCTGCTTGATGTAAAATTTAAAAAGAAAACACATATGTCCTTCAGCCCCCTCCATCTCGGATGGAGATACGGGGCTAAAAAGCCCCACATCTGAAGCTTTATGCCTCAAAGCCACCCCTACTAGCAACGCCTATGAGTTAATGTAACCATGTTACTCTACAGTTAAAATTCTCAGACTGATAATGCTATAAACTAGCAATCTCCGAAGAAAAATACACATTTCTCACCCTTTATGTGTATAGTAGACATCCTTTAATGCTCAGGCATTTTCTGTCGTCGATGCTTCTCTATGAGAACCATTGAACTGGACACAAGTAATCGTTGCTGATTACTTCATCTGGAGGTGGAACAACTTCTCCATTTAGAAGGTGGAGACTTGCCTGGCCTTGGGATACAGGTGGATTTATTTTTCATTTCCTTTCCATAGTGTCCCTTTAAGGCAATTATCAATATATTTGAACAAGAAATGTATGCGAATACAGCCTGCTAGGTCTCGGGTTTAAAGGAATGGATTGAACTAATAATCACCTGCAACAAATTTGATTTACAAGAGATACATTGGTATGACGTTCCTACTACTGTGAATGGACATTACATGAAGGCTGTAGAAAATGACAAAACTTGACAGCAGCAGTCCCTACTTTTTTATTTTTAATTCTTTATTTTTGATTTGACAGCCAACATAGTGTGCACTATGAGGAAGATATAGACAGTAGATATTTACTTTTAATAGTGGTATATTGTGGAAGGAAGTGCAGGGATATCGATCTCCATCTATGGCTCAGTTTGTTATCTCAATTACAGGTGTGTAGGCTACCTCCCAGGAGCAGGCTGTGTGGAGCGTTGCCATGGTAATGCATGGCAATGCTCCACAACACAGCCTGCTCGTGGGAGGAGCAATCTGCCTCCCAGGCCTGTGGGGCCCCCGAGCAACTGCCCAGCGTGCCCATGCGGAAAGACGGCCCTATCCCCACTCATCCTAACTTCTCAGTCGTTAGTCACCCATGGGTCCCACACTTTATCAAATGTCTTCATAGTGCCCTTAACCTGAGCAGTCAATTTATCCATAAGATAAGTGTCTTTACATTTATGAAGGTTAGTTTATGCAAAAGATGTTGATCTGTTTTCGTCCAGTTGTCATATGGTCTGGATAGTAGGAAGCTTGAAGTGTCCAGCTCTACTCTCCTTTGAAAAATTTGTGACAATAGGTCTCCAACACTTCCCCAACAAATCTGCAGAGGTATATGTGTGCCTCTGTGTCCACCCCCTCACCAACATAGATCGTCTGGTGTTTTTTTTCATGTGGTATAGTTTGACAGGGGTGGTGTACAATTGAAGCATAGTCTTATAGGACTGTTCTTGCAAACTTGCACAGATAGTTGTTGTTTTGCTTGCTTCCGATATTGCTTCCCAGTCTGAACCCTCTAGGATTTCCTCCGGGAGTCCCTACTTTGTCTGATACCTTCAATGAGATTCCAGAACAGTCAATATGAAAATATCATAATTTTTAGCATAATAATTTTGAATTTAATTGGTTATAATAAACTATGGAAGTAAGGTAGGTTGGGAAAAGTGCACATTTTAGGAAGTAGACAAGTTATGGCATTAGATGACCGGTGATTTAAATTAGTATCCCAAGTATGGACTGCTTACACATGACACTCAAGAAAATAAACATACATTCTGAATTTGGTTAGGTTTTAATAACAATCTATCTGTTTGATGATTATCAGTGCTTTAATGAAATACTTCAGCACCATAACCACTACTTTTTGCATAGAGCTTGACATCTTACTTGGGCCCTGTCAAGCACCAGACACCTCCTCCAGGAGAGCCAAAAGCCTTCTTCTCTGATTTAGGTTTGTGGTGCAGGATCTAGGAGAGAGCGCAACCAATCAGCCAAGTGCAAGAGTTTCTGTGTCTCCTGGAAGCTGTGACGGGTGCATGGAGGAGCCGAGATAAGTTGCCAAACTATTTCCTAACAGTTTGTCTACTTACCCTTGGAGTGTGTCAGGGCACTCCTGGCACCATAACTACTAAAGCCCTATGTAGTGGTTAGGGTACTTGTTGTGTTCCAATAAACTTTGAATCAAGTCAAGCTAAGGAATTGTTTAAATTAGAAGAAATTGAAAATAATTGCAGCATTGCAAAAAACATATGAAGTGTCAAATGTCAGTAAGATGTTATCATACAGAAAAGAAGAAGGGAATATGCGATTAATATATGTTTGCTCCTACTGAACCAATTGTAAAACCTCTTCATGAATACATAAAGCAGCGTGTGGTGTCAGATTTCAAAGTCATAATTCAAATGGAGCAGAGCAGCAAGCTTAATAAGAGTATGAGAGATTTTTTTTTTTTAATAAATGTAGCAGAAATGTTTACACTAGGTGGAATGAATCTTATTTATACAGGGTAAATACTAACTGCTCCCCGATGGCACATGGGCTACAAACAGAAAGGAGAAATGTCATCTCACTTACAGCAATGGAAAATTGTCCTTAACAAAAAGAATGAATGATGTTTTAATTTATCTTTAACTCCTTCTCTATGAAGTGATTTGCAAAACACACACACACAGACACACACGCACACACATACGCACATTTTCTGCGGTCTAAAACTAATAACATAATTTTTCTTCTCAGTGTTTATAAATGACACATTTGGGCACTTTGCCCGTATTGCTGCTAAATTATTGCCTTCTGTTCGTCCAGAAATACTACATTGCCCACATCGTGATGACATAAGAAACACATACAAACATAGCAGGATATACATGCGTGGAGACAAGCACATGGTGTGCAAGTAGCATTCTTAGTGGGACTATAAGGGGCGGTGTTTCTGCTCACATTTCTATTCATTATATATATATATATATATATATATATATATATATATAAAATATAAATACATTAATATAGATTTTTTTTTTAACTACGGTACTCCTTTTTTGCCTTCTTTGGGTACTTCTCACTTGATCTGTGAATCAAGAGGTGTGAAAATAAGCATTACACCGCACTGAAAAATATATGCGCAATATTTATTTTGGTTTCTCCGTATCCTTTTTCCCAGAACCATCATGTGCACAAAATTCTTCTGAACCGGGGGGGCGGAGCCTGGCACTCAGGCTGAGCGGCTGTGTTACACTTCAGCTCCTGCTACTTATTGAACTTCGAGGGGGTAAACCCCCAAAAACACGGCACAGTCGCCCACCTGAGATGAGAAATCATGTCGGGGACACTCGGGAGAATCACCCGACAACAAATTCAAGACTCTGCCACACCGGGAACCCGTAAGAGAGCCCTGAGGCCTACCGGAGATCGAGCGCCGGGCAGACGGCCGCTTCCCGCGCTGACTGACCTGGTCGGACATACCTCGGGGGCACCACCTCCTACCCCCCCCTCTGGACCGATGGGGGTAATCTCGGTCCACAACAAGCGACTGGAAAAGCGGCTACAAGCTGAGCCTACAATATGGGGCAACACAGCAACAGGATAGGCGAACACGAGGCGCAACTAAAATGGCGACAGTAAATGCACCGGGCGAGATACATGAACGCCGCACAGTCATCCAGACTACGAAGCCAGACTCACCGCTCTCTTCGATGCCTTCTGGGCACAGCTGGAGCGCCGGGCATGGCTGAACAAACAGAGCACATGCCAGAGCCAAGAGCAATTTAAGCAACATAACTGCCGATGCCTCACTCCTAAACGGCACGGGGCCCCAAGATGGCGCCGCAGGAGGAGAGATCCTCTGCCTGCAGGCATAGTCATTAAAGGAAAACAAGCATCGGAGCACAGCAGCAGAACGCGGGGGACCCCCCGTGCACCCAAGAGCTCTCCCCACGCTTCTTCTGAGCAAGGAGCCGACCTGAGGGTTACTCCTCATCGCCACCCATACACCCAAGGGAACAACCGGACTCCGGCAAAGCCTTGGGCCCACGACCCTGGAGATGGGGTCAATGGACTTGTGGCAAGGACCCCCGCTAAGGCCTCGGGCCGAAGACACAGGACACTCAAGCGACAATGCACTAGGAGTAGCACCGGGGGCACCATAACTCAGAGGGCCAAGCACCCGGCGGGTCAAAACACCCACCCTAGAGAAACAGACCCAAGCCTCAATAGAGCGACGGATCAAGGAGGCAGCCCCCCACAGCCAAGTGGACTAGACCGCGCATACTACAGCACGACTCCTCCAAGTGGGGTGGGCTGAATAACAACATGGACGCTTGCTACACTCGATGCCTTGGACTGCTCCAAGTAACCGAGAAAGACACACTGTTATACCCTGAGGGTTTCACCCATAAGGATTCTTTTCACATGCTCCGTAATGTTTTATTTTTTATTTTTACAGTTAATACTCTACGAATGCCGCCTAACAGATAGATATATACTATGTCACCAGCCTACCGTAGCAATTTCAATTGTACTTGTTAGGTCTTACTCCCAATGCTGTGCGCCTCTTGGTAACCAGGACGCAACGGCTCAGCAGGCCTAGCATCTAAACTCTACTTAACCGATAGCTTTGTGCACCTTGAGTAACTATGTAATACTTGTTCCTTGATAACCTCCTAACGTGATAACTTGCCTTACTGCACTTGAGCGGGCATGTATGTATACTTTTATCTTGCTGCAACTCCTGTATATTTATCCTCGTGCACTTACCCACAGGTCTATGCCATACTTCCTCACACATGGGTGTTCACACCCTCGTGCATATGCTGTCAATCTCACCTACAATTCCTCCAGCGTGTCTTAAAGTGTCCAGCATAATGCTATATATGTTGCTCTACTCTATTTTATTAAGCACTCATGTGTGAAATTCCATGGCACACACGCAAAGCTCTTATGTGTAATGGTATTTTCCAGTGTACTTATAGAAACATGCAACATACCCTGCCAAGCTACTCACACACATGAATAAGCCTGTTAGCTAATTGACTTGATGTTTTCTTTATTCATATCATATCCATAGGCGTGCGCACGGGGTGTGCCGGGTGTGCCTGGGCACACCCTAATCCCCGCGGCACGCCTATGTATTGAGACCGGCAGGGGAGATCTCGGGATCTCCCTGTCGGCTCATGCAGAGCCGGTGCTATCCGAGCGCCGGCTCTGCTCTAAGCCTCCCTCCCCACCGACCCACAGGCAGGGAGGGAGGCAGGAGAGGACCCGGGGAGCTCTTGCCAGCAGCTCCGCCGGGTCCTCTCGCGGGATTCTGAGCGTTGCCGCGGTTACCGCAGCAACGCTCAGATCTCGCGAGAGTGAACTCTAGCCTGCAAGGCTAGAGTTCACTCTCCACTGGACCACCAGGGAAGGCAGCAGCAGAAATGATCCCCCCTCCCAGGCATAATGTAAGAAGGGAGGGGGGATATTAAGAAATCTGCCCCCACCTCCACTGGACCACCAGGGAAGGCAGCAGCAGCAAGGTCCCCCATCCCTACATAAGGTAAGAAGGGAGGGGGGATATTTACCAAACGGCCCCCACACAATACACACAATCCCCCAAACATACAGCACACACACACAGCACCCACATACAGCACACAAACAGCACCCTTACACACACATCACCCTTACACACACACACATACACTAACAGCACCCTCACATATACACACTAACAGCACCCTTACACATACACACACAGCACCCTTACACACACATACAGCGCCCTTACACACACATACAGCGCCCTTACACACACAGCGCCCTCACACACACATCACCCTCACATATACACACTAAAAGCACCCTTACACATGCATACAGCGCCCTTACACACACACACAGCGCCCTCACACACACAGCGCCTTCACACACACACAGCGCCCTCACAAACACACACATCGCCCTCACACACACAGCACCCTTACACACACAGCGTCTACACACACACACACACACACAGCAGTATATATATATATATATATATATATATATGCGGCATGTGTTTTTGTGCTTTAGGGTGCACACCCTTATACAATAGGCTGCGCACGCCTATGATCATATCTAAGTTTAAACGTTCTCGTATAGCCACACAAGTTTCAGTACTCCACACAAAAGAAAAGAAAATGTTACTTGCGCTTTCTCCTTAATCCCTATGTATATTTAGACAAATGGAGGTCATTTAGTTGCTCCAATGGCCATTGGAGGGATGCCCGCCTGCCAACGTCAAGGCAGACCCCCCTAAGCGGGTCCTAACACTGACCCTTCAGCCTGCTTCCTTGAGCTGCTGGCAAAGATATCTCTAATGAGACAGAAAGGGGTATTTTTTATATACACCCCTTTACTTATTAACCCTTAATAGGGAACACATGGGATGGGTAGCAGCATTGTAACCAGGCTGTGTGATACAAAGTAAATACAAATACAAAAATAAGTCCTGCGCTTAAGCAGCAAGGACTACAACACACATCAGCCCCAATATATAGTAAAAACCAAAGAAAAGAAAATGTTACTTGCGCTTTCTCCTTAATCCCTATGTATATTTAGACAAATGGAGGTCATTTAGTTGCTCCAATGGCCATTGGAGGGATGCCCGCCTACCATACTCCGAGCAATCCGGACATAGACAGATCATACAATACGAATGAACTTAATCTCATGATAACAGCAGCACTATGGAGGAAATCGTAGTAGGCTTCTACGGAACATTATGGACACAAAAGTTCAGCTAAGTAAGAGTCATTTATACTTTCTTCAGCTGAATTCTTTAGTTCTATAGTGTTTATTAAAATAGGGAACTATCACTATCATAACAGTGATAAAAGAGTTTTTTTCTTTCAGTGGGTATGGACTGGAAGTTGCTAAAATATGGTTATCTACATGATAATGGAAACTCCTCCCCCCCCCCCCCCACACACACACAATTAACCCTGTAATGGGTGGGTGCCTGTAAGGGTAGAGAGACATAAGAGAGTTATAATATTTTGGATTATATCGATAGACAGAATATTTTAGATATGATAGATTACATGAATTGTATCATAAAAAGTAATATTGCTATAATATTTTTCCACAGCATCTAGAGTGACAGAAATGGTCTATTCTCTGCTTTCCAGCTGCTGTGGAACACGCATGCACACATAGACACACACTGCTAACAACAGAGGTATTCTAGAGAAACTGCTGGAAAGCGTAAGCTCTATTTTACATATATATATATAAATTAAAAAACATAGTAATAATAAAAAGCGAATAAAATAGTTACTTGCACGCTATGCCAAATCCCAAATCCTATTTAAATAACTGTAGGTTTTTAGTATCACTCAAATGGTCATTAGGTGGAAGCCCACCTGACACGTCAAGGCAAACCTCTCAGGGGAGTCCTACACTAATACTATTTTCTTTGTTTTCTTTATTGTATGTATTTGGGCTGATGTGTGCTATGGCCATTGCTGCCACCCAGGAGTAGTGGGAGTTTGAGCGTAGGACTTATCTATGTATGTTTGTACTTGCTTTTGTATTACAAAGTCATGCTACAATGCTGCCGTCTACCCCATGTGTTAATAAGTATGCATGGATTTTAAAAAAATACCCCTCTCTGTCTCATTAGAGATTTTTTTTTTTTTGCCTGAGGCTGAAGAAAGCAAGGTGATTTGTTAGTGTAGGACCCACCTAAAAGGTTTGCCTTGACGTGGCAGGTGGGCTTACATCTAATAACCATTGGAGTGATCCTAAAAATGAAAGTTATTTAAATATGCAGACGGATTTGGGATAGTGCACAAGTAACTCTTTTCTTTGTTTTTTATTGTTTGTATTGGGGCTGATGTGTACTATGGTCATTGCTGACGCCCAGGAGTAGTGGGAGCTCGAGCACAGGACTTACCTTTGTATAAAAATAATAATGGTTATTGTACATAAGAATGGCAGATATTTTGGTTAGACCTTGGAACTCTCTGGCATGTCTGGTTTTAAAGTCAGTGCAATATTCTCCAATCAGGAGAGAGCATTAGTAGCATCACAGTAACACCCCCCTTTCCATTCTCCATAAATGATTTAGTCACCAGACAGAATAAAATATACTTAGCCATCCAGCGGTCAATTTACTGCAGTTCCAAAGATCTTTTTCCATAAACACCAGAAGACTGACAACCATTTGATGGTAAAACTTGCAAAATGGATTGCTTTGAGAATTGCACATAGTTAAGACAACATGTCTAGAGTCCTATAACATTATCTGTTAACTTTCTGCACCAGCCACCTTATCTTTTCCTCTAGTTAAGAGTGCACACCACCATTAAACTTCCTGTTCATGCGGTTTCTAACCCCTTTAAAGAATCCACAATTGTTATTTTTAAATATATACATATTCAGTGAACACAAAAAATGATGGTGAAATGACTAAATTCTGATTAATACTGGGGGATTTACGGGAGACAATGTGCACACAATATCTCACATATTGAGATACTTCAAATTTAATTGAAGATGCTCTAGGAAGTTTTCTGAGGTGCTAAAATAAAAAAAATAAATAAAAGCATTTGAACTTGATTAACCCCTTAAGGACCAAACTTCTGGAATAAAAGGGAATCATGACATGTCACACATGTCATGTGTCCTTAAGGGGTTAAAGGAACCCTATAGCATTAGATATACAAACATTTATTCTGAAGGCTATAGTGTTCTAAAAGTTCTCACGTTCTTTGCTTTTGTTTCAATGCAAGAAGGCCGAAACGAGTGGGGTTGCTGTATCTCTCGTGCAGAGAGAACTTTGCTGGCATTTCGGTTCTGGACTGCCCTTATTGGTGGGATCAGTCTGATATGCCTTAACCCCTTAAGGACACATGACATGTGTGACATGTCATGATTCCCTTTTATTCCAGAAGTTTGGTCCTTAAGGGGTTAAGATATGTTCTCTCTGTTTTTGCACAAGTGAGAAAAAACTATTTTGAGACCTGAGCGGGGATTTATCGAAGGGCAAGCTACTGAGTTCCTCTGTTCTCAGAGTTCTCATATTATTTGTTGATAGTTTTCCCCTACCTATTTGGAGCCCCGCCTTCATGTCTATGAGTGTTTGAAAGATGAGTTTCTTCTCTCGCCGCGGATATCATCACGATTGATGATCTCAGCTCCAATGCTTCCATGTAGACATTGGAAGACCAGTGCACATGCACTCCAAATTGCTGCCCTGTGCCAATCAAATTCTAGTCTGGGAGAAACATTTGATTGAAAACCGAGTCTGTCTCAATTCTCACAGCAGAAGCTCTGCTTATCAGGAAGACAGCTGCTAGAGGTGGGGGTAGTCCTGCACATGTGTGCCATTTCCACAAAACTATAAAACTAAAGGGCCACTGCACCCGGACCACTTCCCTCTTCATTGCGACGAACTGGCCTGGGTGCCTGTCATAGACTGATTTGTGTTTCACAACATTTAAAATATGTGTTTTTCATTTAAAGAGGATCTATCGGTAGATGCGTTCTGGTGTACCATTGTACAGTGTAAGCTAATCCTGACCCTCCTACTGTTTGTGAACTGCATTTCCCATGATGCTTGGCATTATCTGAGAATTTCCCGTGTGCCAGCCATTGCTTCTGGTGTGGAGGGTAATTATTAGGAAACTGCTTTTCCCCTGACTGTGCAGCTATGTCTAGTGCCCCCTAGCATTGCCCCTTTCATGGGTTGGCCTGACATTGTTTTCACAGTAGGAGTGTAGAGATCCTCAGGGGAAGGGAGCATTTACTCTGGGTTCTTAGAATTTTTAATTTGGAATCTTTATCTCTCTCCTTCTTTCTGATCTAACAAAGCATCGCTAGGCTACCAGAGTTCTGCACAGGATCTGGGTTCCATATTGCCCTAGTTATAGTTTATGTTGCATTTACTAGTTTCAGACATGTCTATTTTAAGGCACTTCTACGCTGTCGAAAAAATAATCCCATTCACTGCCTTTGCAGAATGCATGGCTTCTTATGGGGAAGTATGGAAGCTTAACACTCTTTAAATGGACACTCAGGACCAACAGCAAAAAGCAAATGTGAGGAAGGCTGAACTTGATGGACGCAAGTCTCTTTTCAGCTATGTAACTATGTAACTATGTAACCTTGAAGATGTTATGGGGCCTAGAGCCCTTGATTCTATCCCACTATTCAGTGATTTAACGTGTTTGATCAGTTTAACACTGAATGAGGGCCCGCAGGCTCCCGTGGATCCACCTTCACGGTCTAATCTATCACTGCTGTAACATTGCTGGTCTGGCTAATGTAGAAGCATTAGTCCAGCAGCAGAGAGAGAGGCTTGGCTACAGGCTCCCATGGACCCTTATTCAGAGTTTATCCATTTAAAAATATTAAACACTGATCAATGGGACATCACCAGTGACCTCCTGGCATTATAACCACTTCAGTGAGATGAAGTGGTTGTGGTGCCTATATGGTTGCTTTAATAATTTGCTTAGAACTTCAATATCATGTTTAAGCATTCTTAATCCTGTCTTCAAAATGTTTATACTGTCTGGATAAGCTCTGACAAATTTTGAATGCTAAAAATAAGGAAACAGCACTCACAATTTTAACTTCTCAAGAAGTTAAGGTAGCATAAACAAAAGTTTTAATGCAAATAATTATTATTATTATTTTTTTTTTTTTAAATCTTATTAATGCAAATGTTTAGGGAGACAAAAAATTCTGGAGGCTGAAATATTTTCTCAACTTTTGAGACACGTACCCAGCAGGCTGATTCTAAGTATTCTTCACAGTATAAGATTTAGACATGCGCCTGTACACATTCCAGCTGTCTGTCGAACCTCATGTTTTAGGAGATAATTAAACACTATCTCACAGGTCAAGATCAAGGAGTAACCATTATTATTATTTTTTTTAATTCCAAATACATTTCAGTTAGGAGATGCACAGTGATATGTGCATGGACAAAACATTTCACATTTAATTCATTTAAAAAATAATGCCCAGAAATCATTGGACTGTATCCATGTTTTGTTTTAATGGGTATAATCCTGTAATTATGGTTCAGCTCATCCACCTAGAACAGTGATGGCGAACCTATGGCACGCGTGCCACAGGTGGCACGCCGGGCCCTCTCTGTGGGCACGCGGCCACAGGTCCGCCATCACTGCAGAGTAGGCACCTGCCTGCCCGAAACGGCAGGCGCCTACTCTGCTTCCGTGTTGGGAGGCAGGGGGAGGGATCTGTGATGCTGATCCCCTGTCCTCCCGCGCGATGCTGTGTGGAGCGTTGCCGAGCGTTACCATGGCAACGCTCCACACAGCATCGCGCGGGAGGACAGGGGAGCTGCTTCACAGATCCCTCCCCCTGCCTCCCGACATGGAAGCACTGCCTGCCACCACCGGACCACCAGGGATGACGGTACCACCACCGGACCACCAGGGATGACGGTACCACCACCGGACCACCAGGGATGACGGTACCACCACCGGACCCCCCCACTTCATTAAAGGTAAGAAGGAGGGAGGGGGGGATTCTGACACACAGCACCCTTACCTCCCCAGCACCACCCCTATTTCCCCAGCACCACCCCTACCCCCCACAGCAGCACCCTACCCCCCCAGCAGCACCCTACCCCCCCAGCAGCACCCTACCCCCCCAGCAGTACCCCTACTCCCCCACAACAGTACCCCTACCACCCCCAGCAGTACCCCTACCACCCCCAGAAGTACCCCTACCCCGCCAGCAGTACCCCTACTCCCCCACAACAGTACCCCTACCCCCGCAGTACCCCTACCACCCCCAGCAGTACCCCTACCCCCCAGCAGTACTCCTACCCCCCAGAAGTACCCCTACCACCCCAGCAGTCCCCCTACCCCCCACAGCAGTACCCCTACCCCCCACAGCAGTACCCCTACCCCCCAGCACCCCTACCACCCCACAGCACCCCTACCCCCCACACACAGTATCCCTACCCCCCACAGCAGTACCCATACCCCGCCAGCAGTATCCCTACACCCCACACAGTACCCCTACCCCCCCACAGCACCCCTCTCACACACACATACAGCACCCCTACCCCACACACAGCACCCGTCTCACACACACATACAGCACCCCACACACATACAGCACCCCCCCCCACACACACACACAGCACCCCCACACACACACACACAGCACCCCCCCCACACACACACACAGCACCCCCCTCACACACACACACAGCACCCCCCTCACACACACACACAGCACCCCCCAAACACACACACACACGCACCCCCCCACCCCCCACACACACACACTCGCACCCCCCCCCCCCCCACACACACATGCAATTGCCGTGTTGGCACTTTAAGGAAAAAAAAGTTGGCATGTATTGCGGTTTGGGCACTCGGGCTCAAAAAGGTTCGCCATCACTGATCTAGAACTTTGCTTGCAGTTGGGTTCCAGCTCCAGAGATGACTATCTTTTCATTTTATTGTATTAAAATTGAGTTAAATCCAGCCTAGACTGTCCCTTTTATAAATTGCATAATAGCATTACTATTGGTTCATGGAATGTATATTATATCTAAAACATCCAATAGTTAAGACATTTATTTAAAGGCATGTGATAAGAAATTATTTGGAAATGGTCTCCTGATCAGTATTCTGGTGTTGCTCGTTACCTGCTGAACTGCTCCAGCTCAGTTGTCCAGTTCTCCGGGTTCCAAGCCACCAAGTGTGTAGAAGACTTACAGAGGATTTCCACTAAAACCACACATCTTGTGAAAGCAGAACTTTGCTTATAGATTATACAAAGTGAAAATTCAATAGCTTCCTGTTTAATTAGAGGAAGAATTAAATTGATCTTTTTTTGCATCCTCAGAAGAAACAGTGATTAATTTGAGATAAATGATGATCACTACTGTATTAAGCTAACATTACAATATTACAATGGGTGTAATTTTTCTTACTTAAATTTTCATTCTTGCTTAAATCTGGATTATGAGGGAGGACAATATCCCCCCACCCGTTGGGTATAAGAGGTATCAGTCTACAGGTTAGGTAAAGTTCATGTTACTGAATGCAGTAAAAATCCATTTTAGCATCAGGCCTTTCAGGAATGAGAAGGCTGTGTTGGCCAAGACCTGCCCATATTTGGGCAATCCTTGCCCATAATCAGGAACAAATCTGCCATATCTTTCTCAGTTTCTATGGACCACTTCTTTCTCATCCTCACAATAAAAGGAAGTGGGAGATTATTTCTGCTTGGAAAATCTTAATATTCTCAAAGATATCTAATTATCCATTTTTAATTATACTCTTATTTAATGTACTATAAATTATATTAATAAAATTAATTTGTGTGTCCTGCTATTGTAACTTTGTGTACATATTATTTATTCAATATTAAAAATAAAGCGGAATAATACATCAATATGTATCTTTGTAGATGTTCTTTATATTAATCTTTATCAGTTAGATGATCATGCTGGATGATCCATTCATACTTAGTATCATATCCCTTAAAAATGCAGTCTTATCACACAGCCTTGAAGAATGTAGTAATGCTAAACACTAATAAGCAAAGTTTGTACACAGCAATCAAAACATGAGTATTTCTAAAAATATTATTTTTATTATTATAATATTATTATTATTATTATTATTACTACAGTATTATTATTATTAAACTGATAAAAGGAAATGCTAGCCTTCATGCCTCCTCATTGTGTATGACTTCAATACCGTATTTTGAAATACAAATGTATCTTATTTAAAGACAATATTTTATGAAGACCTTTGTCTGTTGAATCAAAACAAGTCATCTTTGCCACTTTCCTTAATGGAAAAATAATGAAACCATTGAGATAACTTGAAAAACAGCATTATCCCAGAAATGATGTCAGGAGAACATCAACTATAGTCCATTAGAGATATCCAACATCCTTCTACTTTCTATTTCTATAACTACTTTATTAATGGAAAGTTTTATCCGCCATAGCAACCGCCACTTTAACAGAAATAGAAGCAAAAACTGGATGTTCTTAGGGTCTTTAAGTGTGTGTCATTGTCCCATGGCTGAAATAATCAATGCATGTGCAAGAAATGGAAATTTCCGAGCGACCACATGATGGAATCTTTTGAGTTGTTGGATTTTTGGCCTCACTTGGAGATTTTGAGAACGACTAAAGCAGGTACAACAATAAACATTTTAATTCTAAAGGGACTCTCTACTATGTCATTGCTTTGAAGTGGCCATTATGCCTGCAGTCCCTCTGTATAGTGTTAAGGTGTTTTTGAAGACATTAACACTGAATGCGACTCCCCAGCTGCTTGGGCAAATGCTGGAGTGTTCTAAGTCTATAACTGCCACCCATCACCGGTATAGCTGATGTGGAATTCTGCTCCATATTAACAATATATCTGGTGGGTGGACCTTTATTCAGCGATAGTGCCAGGAATACAGTTTTGTATTCATGGCACTATAGTATCCCTTAAAAGAACTTTCTGGGGGTGAGGCCTGGTGGTCATAATGAGCAGACGTGTCTAAGGGGGGCTCCTCACCAAATCCAGAAATTTTTTTTTTTTAAATTACAGCATCCAGACCTGATTTTGCAGTTCAGTGACACCTTATTTGACCAAGCAAGGCAAAGGAGCCCCAAGCTTCATTACCAAGCTTTATCTCGATCTCCATGTCCTCGAACTCGTGATGCGGCCTGTGAAGCCTGGCAGGCCCTGGAGGCAGGAGATGCGGCCAATCTTCCAATCTAGAGCTGCTGATTCTGTTTCAGAGTCCTATCAGTGTCTCGTTCCCCCCTCTGGACCGGTGATGCTTCTCCCGGTCCTCACTGGAGCGGCGGGCTGGCACTGCATGCTAAGCTTTATGGAAGCTAAAAATGAGCAGAGTACCTGCCTACCCAAGATGGCTGCGGACATCCCAATAACTGATCCAGCGATGGAGGTCAAGCAGCAGCAATGAAAAGCAGCTTTACTACTATGGAGCAGACTTACAGACAAGACACAACAACCCTTATTGACTACAGTACAGCTCACAGAGACAATGTGCTCCCCTCCTGGGCTGGAGACCAATGGGAGGATCATCCCTACACATGGTCCGTACATCTTTGCATGTAGAGACTGTCTGGGAGTTGCGGGGCTTTCAGATACTTTGTATAGTCTCTGGTACAGACCTGGAGCTGGGAATGCGGGTCTGTGTGATGCACATCTGTTCATAGCGAAGTTGAATGCTAGTCTCCTCTCCACAACTTAGGCATGGGTTAACTACACTCTCCTGAGTTTAAGTTTTCCCTCACCTTTTACCATATCTCCACCGTTTGTACTCATGCATTGCGGGGTGTGCCAGTGGTTATATCCTCTTGTATTTTTATTGTTTAGCCTGTTTATTATTCAAAAAATTGTGCAGTTATATCATGACGCAGTGCTACGTCTCTTGAAATGCTTGCATTTGCTGTTGCGGCATAGCAAGCTTGTCTGTTAAACTTTTGCACAACAAGAATAAAGAATTTAAATAAACGATAAAGAACTTTCTATTGTATGTTAGTTGAAGATTATTTTTTCGATGTAAGAGAAATGTTTTGCTGTTGCTCACTGGTATCGAAACAGGAACTAGAGTGCAGTTCTACAGAAAAAAAGGATAACATGGCGTTAAACATCAGTTATAAGTTAAATGGTAAGTCAGATTATAGTTGGAATGAAAACACAAAAAAAGTTATAACAAAATCCAATACATTCCTGGTTTATTTGGTGCATTATGGGTAAACCGGCTCTGTTTTCATTAAATCCTTATGGAAGGCAGATCATCAAGGTAGAAAATGGAGAGACCTAATAACTCCCTTTATCTACAATTCCTGAGATTGTGGCAAAGAATGGACCCACACAGATACATAGGTAAGGGGGTAATGTTGCAAGTGACATTAGGGAGCCAGACAATACCCCAGCCTCCTACAGGATTTTTTTTTTTTTTTTTACAGATTATGATGTTTATTGACATTAATAAAATCTCATATACAAATATTACAATCATAATAAAATAAAGAAAATGAAAATGAATTCAGGCAAACTAATACAGAAACATGCTGATACAACTGCACGTGTTGAACACTGGAAATTTTATTATAAAAAAGAGGTAATGTATCCATCTGACATTAGAGATTTTAAGTATTGCACAAGTTGCTATAAAAAAAAAAAATCTCGCAAACCAAATAATCGGGGCTGAATTCTCACTTACCTATTGGTAGTGAACAATTTCAAATCCGAACCTTGATTCAGCCCATCCTGTGGCCAAGATTAACCCCTTAAGGACCGCGGACGTCAAGGGTGTGAATGGCAGCTTTGATATTTTTGTGATGTTCTGAATTTTATTTTAAAAGTTAAATAATTTGAAAAGCTTATCCAACACTATTAAATCAAGGCCTATGTTAGAATTATATGACAACGTGCCGAAAAGGCAAACAATGTGTTCGACGATTTCAGTTTTAAATGCTTCACTACTGTTAACTTTTGGCACAGATTGGCACAGATTGGCACAGATGAAATGGAAAAAAGCAATTAGTATTTTCAAAATTCAGATTGAGACTCTCTTTTCTCTAGGGGGGCGGCAAACAGACAAACAAGATTCTATTTTCATAGCTTTCACTAAATTACAACCTGTTTTTAAGTCTCTCAACTGCCTGATCCAGCTGAACGTTGATTACGGACGTTCATATCTAAAGAGAAAATCCTTTGGTGAAAATATCTGTTCAACTTTTCAGGTTTCGCGTTTCCTGCTACTCTGTCCTATTATCTGGCACAACCCCATAGATGAGGACTCAAAAATGCATATTTTTTTTTGTAAAACTTTAAAAACTTCTATACAACAGAATAATGAAACACAAAATTCCAAGCCTGTAAAAATACAATTATTATAAGAAAAAAATCGAAACCTTACTTGTCTTTTGTTTTACTCATGAGAATATTTTCTAAGAAAATGTTTTGCAATTACCTTGTTCTGCAAAGACTATGGTTTATTTGTTCCTAATGTAACAAAAACCAAAATAAGGCAGTCATTGTTGTCGAAGTGGAAGTGCTGAAGATCTAACGCATATAGGACGTTCACCAAAAAATGAATAAAAAGTATCTGTTTTCTCTGTTTGAGATAATTATCTCAAAATGCTAACAATCTGTTTTTATTTTTGACAACTTTAATAGGCCAGAGCCCAGCCCCTCACTACCCTTAATAGTGAGCACAACTTTGGCGAACAACAAAGTAATAATGAACTAAAAATGGAATGATAGAATTTAGGCTCAAATTATTCCATCATTAAGGAAGCATGTATAATGATATACAAATATTATTATGTATGCACAACACTAGAGTTCTAGTGTTAGAGTAAATGACTAGTGATGTACCGAACGGGTCACTGGCGAATAGTTCCTGGTGAACATAGCGTGTTTGCGTTCGCCACGGCGGGCGAACATATGCGCGGTTCGATCTGGCCACTATTAGTCATCATTGAGTAAACTTTGACCCTGTGCCTCACGGTCAGCAGACACATTCCAGCAAATTAGCAGCAGACCCTCCCTTCCAGACCCTCCCACCTCCTGTACAGCATCCATTTTAGATTCATACTGAAGCTGCATTCTTAGTGAGAGGAGGGAAAGTGTAGCTGCTGCTGATTTGATAGGGAAATGGATAGCTAGGCTAGGGTATTCAGTGTCCTCTACAGTCCTGACTCATCTGATCTCTGCTGTAAGGACAGCACCCCAAAAAGCCCTTTCAGGGCTAGAACATCAGTCTGCTTTTTTTTCCTGTGTAATCTAATTGCAGTTGCCTTCCTGCCTGTCAGCTTCTGTGTCAGGCTCACAGTGGATACAGTGCCCACTTGCCCAGTGCCACCACTCATATCTGGTGTCACAATAGCGTGCCTTTAAAAACAAAAAAAGTTTTTCACTGTAAGCTAATAGCAGTCAGTGTCCTTCAAGCGGGTGTCAGGCCTTCAGCATGTACTCTGCCAACCTCTGCCAGTCCACTTTGCCACTCATATTTGGTGTCACAATAGCGTGCCTTTAAAAAGAAAAAAGTTTTTCACTGTAAGCTAATAGCAGTCAGTGTCCTTCAAGCGGGTGTGTCAGGCCTTCAGCGTGTACTCTGCCAACCTCCGCCAGTGTACTTTGCCACTCATATCTGGTGTCACAATAACGTGCCTTTAAAAAGAAAAAACGTTTTTCACTGTAAGCTAATAGCAGTCAGTGTCCTTCAAGCGGGTGTGTCAGGCCTCCAGCATGTACTCTGCCAACCTCTGCCACTGCACAGTGCCACTCTTATCTGGTGTCACAATAGATTGCATTTAAAAACCCAAAAACTTTTTTCACTGTTATACATTGAATAGCAGTTAGTTGTCTGCAAGCGTCAGAAAGTCACCCCCTTGCCCGGCGTCTGACAGCTGGCTTGTCTGAACTATTAGCCCGCCAGCTTTTACCATACAAGCTGGTGGAGTCTGAGGCGTTCAAAAAATTTGTAGCTATTGGGACACCGCAGTGGAAGGTACCCAGCCAAAATTTCTTTGCACAAAAGGCAATCCCCAACCTGTACTCGACTGTGCAAAAATAAGTAATTGCATGTCTGGCACACAGTGTTGGGGCAAGGGTCTATCTGACCACTGATACCTGGTCTGCAAAGCATGGTCAGGGCAGGTATATCACCTACACTGCGCATTGGGTAAACCTGCTGACGGCTGACAAGCATGGAATGCGTGGCTCTGCAGAGGAGTTGGTGATAAGCGGAGTTCAGTATTTGCTGAACCCCACATATCTTCCAGAGTTGTTGTGCGACTTCGGCGGTTAACTGGGTGCCCCTATCCAAAATAATTTCCTTGGGAAATCACACCCGGGAAAATATTCGCATCAGGGCATCCGCTACCGTCTCTGCGTGCACATTAGTCAAAGCTATTGCTTCTGGGTACCTGGTGGCATAGTCCACCACGGTCAGTACATATTTCTTGCCGGAGGGGCTGGGCTTGGATAGGGGTCCTATAATATCTACCGCTACCCTACTAAACGGTTCCTCAATTATGGGAAGAGAACGGAGCCGGGCTTTGTATCAGTCTCCCCTCTTCCCTACCCTCTGGCAGGTATCACAGGTCTGGCAGTATCACCTGACATCCTGTGAGATACCTAGCCAGAAGATGTTCTGGGTCAGCCTGTGCTTAGTATGGCTGATCCTTAAGTGCCCAGACAGGGGAATGTCGTGGGCGATGCGTAATAACTCCAGTCTATATTTTCTCGGCACTATCAATTGCTTTATGGGTAAGGGAATGGATCCGGACACTATTTTTTCTACAGCAGCCCCTTGTCCCAGGTGTACCTTTCCCCTTCTAATCCTGCCTGGTCTTTATTAATACGATCTTTGTAGATCTGCAGGGAGGGATCTAGGGCCACTTCAGAACCGAATTCTAGGGGGGATGTCCAGGGCGTGACATTGGGCATGGGGGGTACATTGCTTACCTGAGCCTCAGAGTGGTTAGGCGGAGCTGTGGTGCGGGCCTGCTGCCGGGTCACAACCGGATACGCCTCTTGTACTGTGGTTTGAGGAACAAAAGCTGAAGTCAGCTCCCTCAGGCCGTTGCCCAAAATGACGTCAGCGGGTAGGTCCTGCCTGCATCATCCCCACCTCCACGTTTCCGTGCCCCGCTCCACAATTCAAATGTACCTTGGCAGTGGGTACTTTATAAATGGCTCCCCCTGCCACCCGTACAGCAACACAGTCTCCAGTTAGGAGGACCGACCAAGCATCTTTTTCCATCTCACGGTTCCTAAAATCGATGCCATATACACGTCCCTGATAGGGGACGCAACAGGGATTAAACTGATAAGAATAGTACTACTTAACACACCTTATAATAATGCAGAGAGAGGCAATGCAGAGAGAGGAGTCTGAAGAAGAGGAGTCAGAGAAGGAAGGTGGCTTTGAGGAGGTGGAAGACCAAACACAGCAGGCGTCCCAGGGGGCTTGTTGTCACCTTTCGGGGACCCTTGGTGTTGTATGTGGCTGGGTGGAGGAAGAGACCTTCAATGACATAAGTGAGGACAAGTAACGGGACATGGCTAGCTTGGTATCCAACCTTGTGAAAATGGGGAGTTTGCGGTTTTGGAAATGAACTGTTTGCGGTTGTTTACGGTGCGTTAAACGAGAGTTTGGTCTTTCACTGTGAAGCGGGCGTAACCCTTACACTACCTGATCGATACAACATCATACAGTAGGTCCCCCCTCATTATTTTTATGGCCGACACCCACCGCTCTCGGGTGGGAGTGGGGGGGAGGACAGTAGGTCCCCCATTGTGATTTATGCCCCCCACCCACCGCGCAGGGGTGGGGGCCGGGGGGGAGGACAGTAGGTCCCCCCCTCATACTTATTTACTGAATATTCCCCTGTATAACAATGTTTGGCATTTAGTGAATATTCCCTATTCTGCTCTGTGTCAGTGTGTATCAGGGTCTCTGAGGACAGGTGTCAATCCAAATCTGCCAAGTTACCCTATGTAGGGGGAACAGTCCCTATGCTGCTCTGTGTCAGTGTATATCAGGGTCTCTGAGGGCAGGTGTCAATCCATATCTGCCAAGTGACCCTATGTAGGGGGAACAGTCCCTATTCTGCTCTGTGTCAGTGTGTATCATGGTCTCTGAGGACAGGTGTCAATCCATACCTGCCAAGTGACCCTATGTAGGGGGAACAGTCCCTATTCTGCTCTGTGTCAGTGTGTATCAGGGTCTCTGAGGACAGGTGTCAATCCAAATCTGCCAAGTGACCCTATGTAGGGGGAACAGTCCCTATTCTGCTCTGTGTCAGTGTGTATCAGGGATCCTTAGGGCAGGTGTCAATCCATATCTGCCAAGTGACCCTATGTAGGGGGAAAAGTCCCTATTCTGCTCTGTGTCAGTGTGTATCATGGTCTCTGAGGACAGGTGTCAAACCATACCTGCCAAGTGACTCTATGTAGAAGGAACAGTCCCTATTCTGCTCTGTGTCAGTGTGTATCAGGGATCCTTAGGATAGGTGTCAATCCATATCTGCCAAGTGACCCTATGTAGGGGGAACAGTCCCTATTCTGCTCTGTGTCAGTGTGTATCAGGGTCTCTGAGGACAGGTGTCAATCCATATGTCAAGGTGTCAATCCATATCCATTGTGATTTAGGAATGTTAGGTGATTTCTGCCCTTTATGGATTAAAACCAGACTCTGCATCAACTGTGTAATTTTCCATGGGAGTTTTGCCATGGATCCCTCTCCGGCATGCCACAGTCCTGGTGTTAGTCCCCTTGAAACAACTTTACCATCACTATTGTGGCCAGAAAGAGGCCTGTGGGTTTTAAAATTCGCTTGCCCATTGAAGTCTATGGCGGTTCGCCCGTTTCGAGAACGTTTTGCGTCAGTTCGCGTTCGCCGTTCGCGAACCGAAAATTTTATGTTCGCGACATCACTATAAATGACATGACATACTCATAGAAGATTTGGGAGGGAGAGCAAGGGGGCCAGGGAGGTAAGGGTGTGAATGGCAGCTTTTCAGCATTCTGTAGAATAAAATAGAAGGGTGAGTATTGAGGTAGTTGTTGGCACAGTACTGCAGGCAGGAATTGTTGAAGGACTTTCCTAGCACTGCACTGTGTGGTTTTGTGTATGTGTTGGTTGATCTCTACAGTTGATAGTGGGGGCAGGAGGATATTGGTGTGATAAGGAGTGAGTTTGCAACCGAGATCTCTGTGCTCTGGCCTCAACCCCCTGTCTCGCCTGTAAGCATTTCCAGAACGTAGCACACAATTGGTCAAAGCAGGTAAGGAATCCGCAAGGAGGTTGCGCTTGCTTGGTATTGCCTTCAGGAGCCATCTTGTCATGCACACCTGTCATTTTGTTGTTCACATTACAGTATAAGATTGTCCATTTCTCATTAATGAGACCCATGAGGTTGGATGCATTTTGCCCTCTCTAATCCCCCCCTGTTTGTTACGTGCCTAGGAGCCTATGGGTCACTGCTCTTGGGAGCTGTTCCCTCCACTGCTGTCCCATACCATGCTCCTATCTATGCCTCCTACAGCTGTCTGTGGGTGGTCTGCTTGTTTGTCCGCATTCCCCCCAGCTCCCTATCCCTTACCTTGTTTATCAACTGTAAGAGGCCTGTGAAGCTGGTCCTTGCCAGTGAGGTGGTGCTAGTAGCCTCCTCAATCGTCTGTCCTCCTTCCCTTTCCCGCCTCCGGACCCACATTGATATACCAGGTTCCCACTCCATGCATCAATTTATCAGATTCCCGCTGCCCACTCACCTCCCCCCACGGAAAAACGTGTTTGAACACTATTTTCATCCCGCGCCCACTGGTGCATCCCTCCCCGTGGTGCGGTTGCAGTTTTTATTTTTCATTTTCCATCAGGCAGGAACCTATATAAGCAGCAGAGTCACTTTACTACTGATTATTATTAAATGAAAGATCAGTAGTATAGTAACTCTGTTAGATACCACCTTCTCCACCAGGTGATGTCCCCTGGTTACTGCTGGCAGGGTGGGCTGGGGAACATACCTTTGCTGCATACCCATCTACTATTTAGGTAGAGTGACCTAGCTGTGCAGCATATACTTTTTTTGCAGCTACACTTTCATTGGAGCAACAGCACAGAAAGGACAGGACACATTATAAAAAGTAGGAGAATTATAATGACCTATCCCCCACCTCTCTGTTGGTGTGATTATCATTGAGTTTGTCTTTGAGCCTAAACCATAGGTGTTTCTGTTATCGAGCAATGCCCCTGGCTGATGGCCTGCAATGTCCTCCAGGCCTGGACTGCACCTGGGGTTGACCAGGCTGCTAGACTAGACTAGACTCTGGAAGTGTTTACACGTGACCGCAGTATGGGATAAGACAATACTTGTGACATTTTTAATAAATGGTGGTTGTCATTTGTGGCAGTGAACTCTCAGACTGCTTTCCCAAGCTTGACAAACCTCCCATGTGACACCCACACCCCCGGCTTCATTGCCAGCATGCCTGTCTCTGTTCAGACAGTCAGTCACTCCAATCCGATACTCCCTAGCCAGTGCAAATCATGTTAGCAAAGTAGTTACCTTAATAACCACTGAACAGGCACTGTGAATGCAATTCTTGGAGAGCAGCGTGTGTAGAATATGTCTTTTCTTTCTGTCACTCACTTCTTTGTCTGGAGACTATGCCAAAAAATTGATGGGAGGATGGTCTAATTTTAAACAGTGTTTTTTTGGGCAAAACTCTACGTTTTCTAGCTAGAATGTTATACATTTGAAAGATCTTATGTTGTTAATGGCATGACAAGTCACTCCACGCAGTAATGTACTTTAGATACAGTCTGTAAATTTATGTCACAATGATAGTGAAATTTGATGTGCAATGATGTATTATTACCTGTGAGGGGTCAAGCTGAGAGATGTCCTTCTCTGTTCCTCAGGTCATCAAAAGATTGTGGTAATCCAGAGCCCAATACATACCATGAAAGATATGTATTGGGCTCTGGCTTACTAAATAATTGATGTTGAGACTATTGAAAATATCCATTATATGATTCACTTCTGAGAAACGTTGATAATCACCCCCTTGAAGCGTATCTTAAACATAAAATAAATGATTCACCTTCCCTATCTATTGTCAGTATTTCCCTTGCTTCCTTTGTGACTTTAACCTAATAGCTGGCAATGTTTTTTTAAATATATTTAGACAACAGAACATAGGGGTGGAGTAAATAGATTACACACTTACTTATAAAACCAGTGTCAATACATGTTGCATTCATTGTTTTCTCTGGTTTTGTTCTTGCACATTGATTTGATACAGAGCTCTGGGAGGTGGTGTTTATAGCCAGCCAAGTAGAGCAATGACTGTTATCACCAATTAATTTTTTTGGGGGGATTTATGCTGATATGGATTTGGTAGTCTCTATTTTTTGTAATCTGACTTCATTTTACACAACATTGTGGAAACATTGAGGAAGTGTAATTGAAAACATTATACTATTTTTTAATCCTCCGACAGTGTCCGTTGGACTCAAGAGTTTTGTATCTTGAAATATTTAGTTGCTTTCCAACCAGACTGAAAACAAAATGTGTACTCCTAGTACTCAAGGCTCATTCAGAATAATTTGCTTTCAAATTTTTGGGGATTGAGAATTCTTCTGTGCTATTATTTATAAAGGATTTGTGTTTTGGAAATTGCCAATCATTACTGGAGCCAATTTATAAGATTCTTAAAAAGAACTTTGAGGAATTAAAGGTAAGAAACTAAGGATAAATGTTTATTACTACACATTCAAAATACAAATATTCATACATATATATGCAAGACGGGATAAACGCATGAAATACAATCCATGCATTGTACACTCACTGCTCTGTAAGTATATTGCATTGTTGAAAAGTTTGTAGCAGAGCTTATCATTGAGCTACACGTAGGAAGATTCAAATCCAAGTGGTGACATGTTTTTCTAAATAAAAAAATGGATTTTAACAACCACAACATTGAGTTTGCATAAAAATAATCTAATCTGCGTAGTGTGGTTATTATATGTTAATGTTTCAGTGCTGATTTGCTCACAAAATGTTCTTGGACTTGTTGCACTGGTGATTGCGAATAGAATGACCACATTCCACCATTGTTAGGGACATTTATATAAATTGCCTACTGCAGGACTACATTCAAATTATCACTATCTGCAGGGTCAGCACCAACAGGTATGAAATGATGGTGAGTATAAATGGCCACTGAATCCCACAATATCACTAGCTTGTGGGTAGATACAAATTATGGGAAATGCAACCATTTATAAAGTCATCACTTTATAATGCCTGGAAACTGCATTATTTTCTCATAATAAATTATTTACTGTTATGTATCAGTACCAGTGTGTCAGGGGCATGGGGAAGTGTGCTCTATTTGGGAATTGTTACCATGATGCACTAATTGTGTTTGGGGGTGGCGGGAGCTGGGTGGAGTATTATTGTACCCTTAATTTATTTTGTATTTCCTTTTTTTTTTTTAAGCAAAAACCCACAATGTCATGGAATATAACTTCAGTCTCTTCTATCAACACATCTACAAGTGCAGGAACATTCTCTCCAGTTATTACACCTTCCAATATCTTCATCACTCTTATCCTGTTTATCACTTTTCTGTTCGGACTGGTCGTGAACAATCTTTACCTTTGGGTTCTTGGGTTCAGGTTAAGCAAAACTGTTAACTCCATTTGGTTTTTCCATTTTATTCTGGCTAACCTAGTATTCACCTACATCTTACCATTTATAGCAGTTTATATGCTCACATATCCTCACTGGGTACTGGGACTTGTCATGTGTAAGCTTCTGAACTCTTTAATATCTGTTGCAATGTTTGAATCAGTTTTTATTCTCACAATCATCAGCATTGACCGATACCTACTGGTTTTCCACCCACACTGGTATAGAAGGCACATGACACCTCGCTTTGCTACTATTATCTGCATCTTAATATGGGGATTAGCCATCATCTGCAGCTCACCTTACATTGTGTTTCGTCAACTCCGAAAAGAAAACACCACCACTTTCTGTGAAAATGATTATACTCTTTCTCGAAAATGGGATTCTCAACATAGACAACTGAACACCAAATGGAGCCTTTTCACCTTCCATATTGTTGTAGGTTACCTCCTCCCCTTTTCTGTTATCCTAGTTTGTTATTTACGAATTGCCCTAAAGATGAAGAAAGAGAAAATGGCCAGAACTAGCAAGCCCTACAAGATCATCACTATTGCAATTCTGTCTTTTTTTGTGTGTTGGTTGCCCTACCATTTGTGGTACGGAATGAGTATAGAAAAGGGAAGATTCAAAGAAAGCACCCTGGGAGCATTAAAAATCCTTACTACTTGCTTGACATGTTTAAACTTCTGTTTCACCCCAATATTTTATCTCTTCATTGTCGATAGCTTCAAGAAAGTGTTCAAAAAGTCTATATTGTCCTTGATTGAATCAGTGCTTAATGAAGCCTTTGTGTCAATGAACAGAAGCATTGAAGAAAAAATGCCACATTCTTCATCTTTTGTCAGAGATGAAAACAAAGTAGACTATATCTAAATAAAATTACTGGAAATCATGGAACTTGTTTTTATAACGCAAGTTGTTTTTTTCAGTGGTTAATTTCCAAAAAGCAGAAGTTCTAATACAAATGCATTTTTATATTGTCATAGATAAGGATTACTCATAACCCCATCCCCAACTGCATTAAATTAATACCATCAGAGTATCTGTGTGCCAATCAAGTAACTTGATCTCTAGGACTATGTGGAATGAAGACTGGTCAACTAGCAATTTAATGACAAAATCATGCCCTTCACTTAATATTTTTTTATTTACTTTTTAAAATCACCATGGGGCATGTCGGACCGAGCATCAAGATAGCCACTTAAAGCCAGAGCTCTCATGGTATGAGGCACTAAACATACATTAGCAGATGAGATATCCTGAGGATATGTCCACTAAGCGAACATCGAAGACCCTCAATATAACAGTGCTGCTCTGAAGACACAAATTCAGCTCAGAAGAAGCTTTTTCTATCGTAACAGCCGCAGTGGAGGATTCACTTTCAGCTCCCTCCAGGGATTCCCATGATGGAGAAGCCAAGATATTTGTCTGCTTCTACAACAGTTACCAACCAAGACAGGCATTACTGAAATGTTCCATGACATGAAAACAACTCTCTGCAAATACATCACTTCAAATAGAGTCAAAAAGGAAAAGATAGAGACCTGGATTAATGACCTAGATGAGAAGAGAGGTACCCCCCTAACCAAATTAATCCAGCTCCATCAGCAAGTCTCTCATCTTTAAGACCAAATGGCACACTTGCACAGATACATTGAAGACTTGCACAATATGGATAACAGGAACAACCTGCATGTCAGGGAGGTGCCTGAGTCTCCTGGGCCTGAAAATATTATGCAATAGTCATTTTTAACTGAATATTAGGCAGACCAGGGAACTCTTTTGTAGCCTTTGACTTAAACCTAGATGAGCCTTCTTGGACTTACCAATAGATATAATTTGCAGACTTCACTACTTTTCTTTTAAAGAAGAATTGCTTTAAAAAAAAAAAAACAAGGTTTAGGTCCAGTTTTAAATAACAACCCCACTATCACCATCTATCAGGACCTAAAACCCCTTATTGAAGTCTTATCAGCCAAATGAGTGAAATACTGCTGGGGATTCCCACTCAGTCTAACAGTTCACCATGAAGATCTAATATATACTATTACCTGCTCTGAAGACATTCCAGAGTTTACTAAAAGACTGGACTTACAAATACCATCTGTTCCACAGTGGAATGGAACCCTATAGTCACAAACCAAGCCACCTCGGATACATTTTTTTATTTTGGGTGCTCCCTATACATCACCACAATCACTTACTGGCGGAATTTACAGGTTTGGAACCTGAGGACAACGAGGTGCCCCTGGGCTCCCTCGGCTCACCTGAACTGGAACCCAGGATTGTTGGTTCCATTCAGAGAGATGCCAGCAGATGTTAACAATCTGGGGATTCTGGCCCCTGGTTGCCCTGCTTCTGGCCCTCGGCTCAGATGGGCTGCTACCTGGGATGGTTTCCTATCTTTAGCTATACTACTCTTGTATTTATGCAATGAAAATGTCTACAATTCTGGTCCATTAAGATTTTAGCCTCACTGTGCCCTGTGAACTTCCCTTTTTTATTGCTTTTTGGCCATCTTTTCACTCCCTATATAAAGTCACGGCCTATGCAGATGATTTGCTTATCTCACTCACTAACCCTTTACAATCTCTCCCAGAACTCATCAAATAAATGACACAATATAGTACTCTTTCATTATTTTCCATTAACAATGATAAATCGGAGTGCGTAGCAATAGGGCTGTCCAATCTAACCAGTGGCTTTATGAAACGTGACTCTTTTTTTTGAGAAAGCAAATCCTCCCACCCCATCTACATGTGACATCTTCTCTGTAAATTACCCTCCCTTATTGAGGGAAAGAAAATCAGACCTATTAAATTGGGAAAAACCTACCATGTTTTTGGACAAGCAGACTTAATGTCTAAAAAGAATGTTCCACCTATTGTTCTTCACTTGCTTATGGCAGTACCGATCCACATACCTAATACCTTTTACTGTAATCTTAATGTGGCCTGTATGAGCATTGCATAGATGGGTAAGGAGCCACAAATTAACTAGACAGATGTGACGTACCCTGAAATAGAGGTGGGCTTGACTTCCCTAACGCCCAGAAATACTACATTGCAAATGCACTAATAAGAATTAAAGACTGGGCATTAACAGACTTAAACAAATCATGGAAACTGATGGAAGCAAGCTTCCTAAACATATCAACTGAGACACTACCATGGTAGGTATTCAACCCCTCAACACTATGCCCACAATACCATTCAGCTTTACTTCCAACTATGTCTATTTGGCACAGTCATAGAAGCAAAACAGGACATTCCCCTCCCTGCTCCACATATCTATTACTAATGCACGACCCGTCCATAACAAAGGATCTTACATATTGGCTATCCTCCTGTTTTCCTAAAAAGAAAAATATTCAACTAAATGATGTACTCACCACTAAGTCCATGCGTACACTTGAATCATATTTCCCTACTGAAGCCCCTACATTTGTGGACAGATTCAAACAGTACCCATTGCTACAGACCCAAATCCAGACAACAGAATTAGATGTCCCACAGACTCCGAATACGCTTATATCACACATAGCAAATGCTCTCTGAGGCATACAAAATAATATGTAACCCTTTGGCAAACTCGCTTTCCTCTAATACTAGAAAATGGGAAAAGACCTAGATTTAGCCCTCTCCATACACCAATGGCAAAAAAATATTCTTAATAACTTATTTGTTAGCCACAAGCTCAAAATACTTGGTGGTTGGTCTAATATTCTTTACAAGATGGTATAATACCCTATACAAACTACTCAAATGTAACCATTCAATACTAGAGGTGTATTGCAGGTGCAGAGCAGCTAATGGCACACTTTCCACATCTGGTGGAACTGCCCATCAATTAAAAGAGTCTGGGAGGATGTTATTCACCTTATACGATCTACTGGTGGTTACCAAATATCATCAAACCCTACAGAAATTGTACTCCATCATTCAGATATTCCTCTAGCTAAACTACAAAACTCCTCCTCTCACTACTATTCTTTGATTCCTCTCCACTGGCGATCTCCTCAAATCCCCTCAAAAATGGAATGGAGGTACAAGGTAGATGAAATTAGAAAGATGGAGGAACTTTCGTTCAAAACACATATCACCAATTTTCCAAGACATGGCATTCCTGACAACTTACTATACTGATAGATGAAAGGTACACCAACACACGCCACAAGCATGACGTAACGCCCTACCAAGGACAACACCTTTCTGCCGGGGTGCACTTCTGAGATAGTAGATATCTGATGCATAATCTGACCCAATTGACTCTCCCCACTTGAGTCCACCTTGGGATATGTCCTACTTCCTATTTCTAGACAACCTGAGTCCCCCTATATTTTTTTTTTCTGATCATCCCATGTTATTTATTGTTATTTGTTATTGTACCCTTATATACTTGGTACTGTTTTATTAAGCAAATGGAATGATCATTGTCTTAAAAGCAGACTGTGATTTGCATTTTACCGCTTTTATACTCAATAAAAAACCTTTAAAAAAAAAAAAAGTTGTAAAAGTGGCATAATCGCTAATGGAATGTTGGTTCTACTGCTTCCTTTTAGATTGTCTTTTAGAACTTTGCAACTCTTTTACAACACTTTGAAATATCTCCCTGATGTGTTTTTAAGAATTAAACAATTTAGATTCTCCTCCCCAACCCCCCAAAAAATCATCATATATAAAATAATACATCAAAATATTAAAATCTTTCATTTTAAATACAAATTGAAGATTATGTTAGCTTTAGTGTACTAATAATCTTAATTTTAATAATGACAGGAGGCGAGTATTTTGCATAATATTTCTTTACTAACTCCCATAGCAGCAAAGAAAAAAGTGAAAATTGAGAACCAATCACAATGCAGTATAGGGTATAGGAGGCGTGTCATATTACATAATTTCCTCTTAAGTAATGCGACATCACATGTCCATAAAACAGGATAAACATAGAATAACATGAATAACTTGAACAGGAAACAGGTAGAGATCCAAACTAGGATGTCTTGAGTTCAAACAATGATCTTCAATGACATAATGATGATGGAACCTTGGCTGGAGTCTTTAATAGTCCCTTGTGGTTTCCGATTAAACTGAAAAGAGAATATAAAAGGTATTAGATTCCAAAAAATGGTTGTGTAAAAGCAATGAATAGAGATGTCCCGAATAGTTCGCTGGCGAATAGTTCCTGGCGAACATAGCTTGTTCGCGTTCGCCACAGATGGTGCACATATGCGATGTTTGGTCCGCCCCCTATTCGTCATCATTGAGTAAACTTTGACCCTTTACCTCACAGTCAGCAGACACATTCCAGCCAATCAGCAGCAGACCCTCCCTCCCAGACCCTCCCACCTCCTGGACAGCATCCATTTTAGATTCATTCAGAAGCTGCATTTTTTTTTTTGTATTTTGTTTTTTAGACAAAAGTGTGTTGCTAGCATGCTAGGCTGAACATGCGTATATCATGGCTAGTTGCACTGAGGGTATGAGTATATAGCAGTACATTGTTGTGAAAGATGGCTGTCATGTTTAGGGTGTAGCTTGCACGTTATCAACTGTGTATTTATATCAGCAGCGCCACCACTAGTTATAAATCAAGTGTGAGTCGCCCCATGAGATGAGACTAGTGAATAACATAATACATGAACTGTTAAGGTAAAGGCATGTAAGGAACTACGACAATAAACTCTTTAGGAGGTGAAATAATGATATGTTTAAACGCTTGCTACTTTACGATTAGTTAATGTGCAGAGAGCAGTTCATGTGATCAAAGGCATGGTGTGGAGGATCGGCTATAGTGGGACATGCTTGGCAGGCTGCTGTTTACTGCTTGTGCTCATCCGATCCCTTCTGGTCGCCAGGTGCAGACCCTGGAGTCCCTGATACCTGGAACAACAAAGACAAGTCTCTGGCTGAGTGCTGGGTTCGCGGCTTGAGGTGGTGGAAGCGTGTTTTGTCGGGTGGTCGGATCTGTCCAGGTGGTGCTTCACGTCCGGTGCAGGATTGTGGTGGCTTAAGGTGGAGGCGAGTGCTTGACGTGGGGCAGGCTCTGCATTTCTGTTTGTGCCTCCGGTCCCGTCTTCGACGCCTATTGCGTTGGTGGATTTTAATGGGGACTGCTTCGCTTAGCTGTGGTGGAGCTTGTTGGGGCTGTGGTGGAGCTTGTTGGGGCTTCCTGCTTGTTATTTGCTTCCAAAATTGATTAAAGTCTGTCCAGCTTAGACTCAATATCCTGCCATGCTTTGCTGGTACCAGGAGGACATGCGGCTGCCGCCATATTGGGAGAGTCGCAGATGAGTATGTCAGCCTGAGCGGCTGTGCTCTGTGCGTCCATTAGCTCCAGACAGCCTCTCAGGGGTGGACCGGGATAACCCCCACCGGTCCGAGGGGGGGGGATAACGGAGCTCCTGCTGGGAAGTAGCTGCTCCTGGGCATCCCAGGATCGGGAGATCGTCCGCCTCTCCCGCCCGGTGAGCACCAGGCCACACTTGCCACGCGGAGGTAAGTAAGACTCTGTCGAGCTGCTGACCGCTATTAAGCATGTCGGGTCGGTCAGGTAGGAGCAAGATTGCTGGGTCATCCCCTTCTGGGGTGAAATTCGCTTGTTGATAGCTGCTTAAAGTGAGATATTGAGGGAGCTCACACGAAGTGCGTCTTTCCTCCATGACAGCTAGGCCCCCGCCCCCCGGAAGCTGCATTCTTAGTGAGAGGAGGGACAGTGTAGCTGCTGCTAATTTTATAGGGAAATCGATAGCTAGGCTAGTGTATTCAGTGTCCACTACAGTCCTGAAGGACTCATCTGATCTCTGCTGTAAGGACAGCACCCCAAAAAGCCCTTTTTAGGGCTAGAACATCAGTCTGCTTTTTCTTTCTGTGTAATCTAATTGCAGTTGCCTGCCTGTCTGCCTGCCAGCGTGTGTGTCAGGCTCACAGCATATACTGTGCCCACTTGCCCAGTGCCACCACTCATGTCTGGTGTCACAATAGCTTGCATTTAAAAAAAAAAAAAAACTTTTTTGACTGTAATATAATAGCAGTAAGTTTCCTTCACACGTGTGCGTTTCAGGGCCTGCCAGGGCACAGTGTCACACCAGTGCAACTCATCTAGTGTAACAGTAGTGTACATTTAAAAGAAAATACAATTTTGACTGTAATAGATTGAATAGCAGATAGTTGTCTGCAAGCGTGTGTGTCAGGCATACAGCGTCTACTCTGCCAACTTCTGCCAGTGCACAGTGCAACTCATATCTGTTGTCACAGTAGCTTGCACTTATAGTACCACTAATCAAAAAAAAAAATGACAGGCAGAGGCAGGCCACCCCGCAGGGGCCATCATGGTCGTGGTGCTGTGATTCCCTTTGGCCCTAGAATAATGCCCAGTGTTCAGAGGCCACGTACCCTGAACTCGAAAAGTTCTGAGGACATAGTTGACTGACTAACACAGGACACCCAATCTTCTACAGCTTCCGCTCGGAACCTTGACGCACCATCCTCCTCCAGCTTAGCTTCGGGCACCTCTCAAGTTACCACTCGCCCGCCTGCCGCCACCATTAACACTAGCACCACAGCCGCTTCACTTGATCTGTCAGAGGAGTTATTTACACATCAGTTGGAAGAAATGAGTGTAGCGCAACCATTATTGCCAGAGGATGTAGATAACAGGGATATGTCTCAGTCAGGCAGCATTACACACATGGACGTACGGTGTGATGATGAAGATATTGTCATCAGTGAGGACAAGGAACGGGACATGGCCAGCTTGGTATCCAACCTTGTGCAAATGGGGAGTTTGCGGTTGTGCAAATGGACTGTTTGCGGTTGTTTGCGGTGCGTTAAACGGGGAGTTTGGTCTGTCACTGTGAAGCGTGCGTAACCCTTACACTACCTGATCGATACAACATCATACCTGATGTTTTAAAGCATGTTATTCCAAACAATTTAGGAATGTTAGGTGATTTATGCCCTTTATGGATTAAAACCAGACTCTGCATCAACTGTAATTTTCCATGGGAGTTTTGCCATGGATCCCCCTCCGGCATGCAACAGTCCAGGTGTTTGTCCCCTTGAAGCAACTTTTCCATCACTATTGTGGCCAGAAAGAGTCCCTGTGGGTTTTAAAATTCGCCTGCCTATTGAAGTCTATGGCGGTTCGCCCGGTTCGCCCGGTTCGCCCGTTCGCGAACATTTGCGGAAATTCGCGTTCGCTGTTCGCGAACGGAAAATTTTATGTTCGCGACATCTCTAGCAATGAATATTTATCCCTTAAGATTAATGAATAAACAATAACGTCCTCCCATCTAACAGTATTAATTAAATAGCCAACCCACATTGAATATGTACATTAAGTCCTAGATGGGCAAAAGTTAGACACTAATACTGTAAAAGAAGCAACAAATGCTATAGGTATAATAAAACAGAGGGAGGGAAGAACGAAAGAGAGTAGGGAGGGAAAATACTCGCCTCCTGTCATTATTAAAATTAAGATTATTAGTACACTAAAGCTAACATAATCTTCAATTTTACCACATGACAGGAGGCTTCGTATTTTGCAATTTCAACGCTGAGAAAGTAGAACAAAAGCTGGATTAGATGGAGGACGGAAGTAGAACGTCCTAAAGGTGGATTCTCTATTCCAGTCCGCAGCTCGCAAGATATCTGTAAGGGAGGCACCTGCCGTGTAAGTGGAAGAGCCCCTCGAACGGAGTGTGCTCCAAAAGCCTGGTCAATCCCGGCAAGGGCTAAGAGTCATCTAACCCATCTGGCCAACGTGGTGACCGAGACTGGACCATAGAGGCGGATGTACGAGATGAGAAGTTGATGATTAGAAGTAGGTCGCAACGTCGCGGTAGCTTCCACATATTGACGGAGAGTAGAGACCACGCAGAGCTGAGAGTCTGAGGGAAAAAAGGGGTAAAAGACAGAGGAAGAGTCGGACTTCGTGCGTCTAGAGACCTGGAAGGTTACGCCTGCTGGGCAAAAGGTAAATGCGTCGGCTTCAAAAGCGCGTACATCGGACACCCGACGAAAGGAGACTAAGCAGAGCAGGAAGGTGAATTTCGACGTAAGCTGGCGGAGTGATAAATTCTCGTTAGGAGGCCAGTCCTGTAAAAACTGTAAGACAATGCCAACGTCCCAAAGTCTTGAGTATTTGGGTTCCGGGGGCGCCGAAGGCGCATGCCGCGGAGGGGTCTACAGATGATTGGGTCCTGGCCCACAGGTGTCCCTTGAGTCAGCATATGACCCACTGAAATGGCTGAACGTATCACGTTGATAGACCGGTATGATTTCCCGGCTGTAAATAGGGAGGTGAGGAAATTCATGATGGAGGGAATAGGTGCAGTAAAGGGATTGAGATCCCGTCCCAGACATCAAGTTGTCCAGCAGTGCCATGCTGATAAGTAGCACCTCCTTGTTCCTGGTGCCCATGAATCCCATAGTAGATCCCTAGTTTCCTACGATAGGTCCTCGGTTCACCAGGTACCCCGGAAAGAGTCCAGGCCACCAGAGGAAGCTATTCCTCCCTGTCCAGCGGGTGGGGTAGTCCCATCGGGTTCCTGAGGATGGTTGGAGTATCTGGTAGGAGGAGGGGATCCCTGTTCGACAGTTCCAGAAGATCCGGGAACCATGGTTGGCTCTGCTATAGAGGCGTGATGAGGGTCAGCCTCGTCCTATGTATGCGGATCCGGTGTAATCATTGAGAATGGTGGGAATGCGTAAGCTCCGCATTGTGGCCATTGTTGCAGAAAAGCGTCCGTTGCTAGACTCTCCGGGTCTGGGAGCCAGCTGAAGAAGTCCTTCATCTGATGGTTGTTGCGGGAAGCGAATAAATCCAGGGAGAAGGGACCCCTCTGAGCATCCAGTGTTGCGAAAATATGAGGATCTA
Source organism: Pelobates fuscus (assembly GCF_036172605.1). Lineage (NCBI taxonomy): Eukaryota > Metazoa > Chordata > Amphibia > Anura > Pelobatidae > Pelobates > Pelobates fuscus. The sequence continues at coordinate 17,708,089 of NC_086327.1, forward strand.
GTTGTCAGTCGCTGGCGTCTCGCCAGTGGCGTGAGTACCAATCTGCTGTCATGTTGGATTCCCCCGGTAGGTGTTCCGCTAACAGCGTGATGTTGCGTGGTAGACAATAATTGAAGACTTCCTTTGTGAGTTCCACTAGTGCTTGGGAACGCCCCGAGGCGGTTGATGTATCTTACCGCCGAGACATTGTCCATCCGGAGCAAGATGCAGCAGTTGGATCATTCCTTTGCCAGGCTGCATATGTTGAACGATCCTGCCAGGAGTTCCAGACAGTTGATGTGCATTGAAAGTTCTTGGGGGGTCCATACTCCTCCCGTGGAGGAGTTTCTGTCTGTTGCTCCCCAGCCTGAGCGCCTGGCGTCTGATTCCAGCACGAAGTCTGGCTGGTTTCCGAATATGGCCTGGCCGTTCCAGGCCTGTATGCAGCTCAGCCACCAGTGCAGTTCCTCCCGAACCTCGTCCGACATAGGGACCGGTTGGTCGTATGTTGGGTTTCTGCGAAGGAATTTGAGGCGTTGCATGGCTCTGTAATGCAGGGGTCTGGGAAAAATGGCCTGGATGGATGATGAGAGAAGGCCCACTATCCGTGCCAGTAGATGTAGAGGTATGGATGTCAGTCGAAGGACTTTCCGAATTTCTCTGCGGATAGCGGCAATCTTTGCGGCCGGAAGGTGTAGAGTGCACGATGTGGAGTCTATCTGGAATCCAAGGAATTGGACCGACTCAGCGGGGATCAGTGAAGACTTGGGGCGGTTGATAACGAAGCCCAGTGACTCGAGAAGGTGTATAGTGTAGTCTGTGTGCCTCCTTAGGTTCCTTGCATCCTCGTCGAAGATCAAAATGTCGTTGAGGTAAATGATGCATCTTATGCCATGGGCCCTGAGTTTCGCCATTACCGGCTTCATCATCTTGGTGAAACACCACGGGGCCGAACTAAAAAACAGAAGAAGGGTCCCAGAGCTAGGGGGGGGGGGGGCATCCCTGGAGTGAGGGAAAGGAGGAAGGAGCCCTGAAAGAGAGGGGGTTAGCCCCAGAGAGATGGAGGTCAGTAGTAACCTGGAGAAATACAAGCTTGGTAGCATTAGAATATGGTACAAGCTAGAAAATATGATATAAATCACTGGGAATAAGAGATATAAAGGACAGAGAGGAGAAACCAAAATCTGTACTTATCTTGTGATGGAGCAGCAAAGAAAGAGGGAATGATGTAATATGACCCTATACTCTTATACCCTATACTGCATTGTGATTGGTTCTTAGTTTTCACTTTTTTCTTTGCTGCTATGGGAGTTAGTAAAGAAAGATTATGCAAAAATACAAAGCCTCCTGTCGTGTGGTAAAATTCATTTTAAAGGTTTATCATGTTAAATAATTTTAAATCAAGGCCTATGTTGGACTTAATGAATGTGAATAAGACAAAGTGCAGAAAAGCAAACAGTGCGTTAGATAATTTATGCTTTATATGCTTCTCCACTGTTAACCTCTTTGACCCAAATAATAATATGGAATAAAGCGATTGGTATTTCCAAACATTAAATTTCTCTAGAAATGAACAGGCAAACAAGTTTATAGTTTCATTACTTTCTCTGAATCACATCCTGTTCCTAAGTCTATCAACTGCAGGATTGGCTGAACATTGAATAAGACCGTTCATATCGAAAAAGAAAATCTTTTGCTGAAAATATCTGAAAATATCTACTCTGTCCTATTCTCTGGCACTCCCCTTATTAGTGAGCACAATTTTGGCTAACAACAAAGTAATAATTAACTAAAAATGGAATGACATAATTTAGGCTCAAATTATTCCAACATATAGAAAGCGTATATGATGATATAGAAATATATACCGTATATACTCGAGTATAAGCCGAGTTTTTCAGCCCATTTTTTGGGCTGAAAAACCCCAACTCGGCTTATACTCGAGTCAGAGTCTGTATTATGGCAATTTGCATTGCCATAATACAGACTGGGGGGAGAGGGGGGCTGGCAGAGCTGTACTTACCTTTCCTGCAGCTCCTGTCAGCTCTCTCCTCCTCCGCGCCGTCCGTTCAGCACCTCGGTCAGCTCCCAGTGTAAGTCTCGCGAGAGCCGCGGCTCTCGCGAGATTTACACTGTGAGCTGACAGAAGAGCAGAACGGACGGCGCAGAGGAGGAGAGAGCTGACAGGAACTGCAGGAAAGGTAAGTACAGCTCTGCCAGCCCCCCTCTCCCCCCCACTGAACTGCCACTGGACCACCAGGGAAGGAGAGCCCCCCTCCCTGCCATATATCAAGCAGGGAGGGGGGACGAAAAAAAAATATATAAATAAAATAATTAAAAAAAATTAATAATAAAAAAAAGGGGTATAAGGACCACTATGGGAGGGGGGGGGGTATAAGGACCACTATGGGAGGGAGGGGGGTATAAGGACCGCTATGGGAGGGAGGGGGGTATAAGGACCGCTATGGGAGGGAGGGGGGGTATAAGGACCACTATGGGAGGGAGGGGGGGGTAAGGACCACTATGGGAGGGAGGGGGGGATAAGGACCACTATGGGAGGGAGGGGGGGTATAATGACCACTATGGGAGGGAGGGGGGGTATAAGGACCACTATGGGAGGGAGGGGGGGTATAAGGACCACTATGGGAGTGGGTGGGATAAGGACCACTATGGGAGGGAGGGGGGGTATAAGGACCATTATGGGAGGGAGGGGGGGTATATGGACCACTATGGGAGGGATGGGGGGGGATAAGGAACACTATGGGAGGGAGAAGGAGGATAAGGACCACTATGAGAGGGAGGGGGTGGGATAAGGACCACTATGGGAGGGGAGGGGGAAGTAAGGACCACTAGGGGAGGGGAGGGTAAGGACCACTAGGGGAGGGGTGAGTCAGGACCACTGGGGGGGGGGGGGAGTGAAGGAACACAGGGGTGGGGAGGTAAGGACCACTGAGGGAGGAGGAGGGGAAGTCAGGACATATGGGGGGGGAGGGGGCGGCAACATTTTTTTTGCCTACGGCGGCAAATATCCTTGCACCGGCCCTGCACACACTGCATTCACACACTGCATTCATGCACACACACACTGCATTCATGCACACACACACTGCACTCATACACACACTGCACTCATACACACACGCTGCACTCATACACACACGCTGCACTCATACACACACACATACGCACACACTGCATTCATTATACACACACTGTAAATAAATATTCAATTAATATATTTTTTTTAGGATCTAATTTTATTTAGAAATTTACCAGTAGCTGCTGCATTTCCCACCCTAGTCTTATACTCGAGTCAATAAGTTTTCCCAGTTTTTTGGGATAAAATTAGGGGCCTCGGCTTATATTCGGGTCGGGTTATACTCGAGTATATACGGTAGTTACCCTATATGTATAATTCTAGTGTTAGAGTAATTCCCTGATATACTCATATTAGCTTTGGGAGGGCCAGCAAAACGGACCGGTGGCAATTGCTAGAGAGGATGTGAATGTCAGTTTTGCAGCATTCTGTAGAATAAAATAGAAGGAGGCATACTGGGGTATTTGTTGGCACAGTACTGCAGGAGTGAGGCAGCAGACAGGAATTGTGTAGTAACTTTGCTCGTTTGGCACTGTGTGGTTTTGTGTATGGGTTGCTTGATCTCTGCAGTTGATAAAGCGGGCAGGAGGATATTGGTATTTTTTATTTTACATCGGGCAGAAATATCTCAAAGCAGCTGTCACTATATTACTGATTATTATTAAAAAATATCTTTCATATAGAAACTCTGCTAGACACCACTCACTCTGCCAGGTAAGGAGATGATGCCCGCTGGTGACGGTTGACATAAAAAAGCAGGGAAATATCAAGACATGCCCTCCACCTCTCTGTTGAGTTTGTCTTGGGGCTCAAACTAAAGGTGTTTCTGTTACCTAGTAATGCCTCTGACTGGTGGGCTGCAATCACCATGTCCTCCGGGCCTGGACTGCAGCTGGGATTGCCCCAGATAAACTATAATGAGTATTTAATATGTCTCTGGAAGTAACTGCAGGTTGATATAAGACAATACTCATTACATTATTAATAAAGGTTGGTTGGTCTGTTCAAGGGAAATAAATACATTGATGTTGAGACCATTAAAAATAATCATGATACAAGTCATGTAACGGAGCTCCAGTACTCCAACCGAGTACTTCCACCAAGTCTGCTACCTCTTACTTATCAGGGACCTTGGAACACTTCATATCCAGTCACCGAGGCTTGCCTGGAATCACTGAGGGCTTTTTCCACCCTGGACCAGGCTACTTTGTATGTAGCCCTGGACACCCTTTCCATCAGCAGATCATATCCCTTTCCCCAAACACCAGATGACACATGGCAAAGGTTAACACATCAACTCCTTTACTAGACATAGCAAACACATTTTAAGCCCCCAACAGCCTCATTTACAACAATAGGGTGCATGAAGCACTATAGTACAAGGAATAGGGTCAGGCAATAGCAAGGCCTGATGGGAGATTGAGGAGGGACAAAGCAGCCAGTTTAAACTAGTCTGGCAGTGTCCCTGCGACAACGCCCTGCTGGAGAAACAATGGGACAGGAAAAAGGGGGAGGGTGAGAGGCACAGACAAGCAATACATTAAACATACCCTGCACTAATACTGGGCACAGGGGGACCAAAACACAAGAGGAAGATGGGGACCCACATATATTGCCTATCTTCCATTCTCAGTGACTGTAACTACTGTCACAAGTCACTTCTGAGAAACATTGCTAATCACCCCCTTGAAGTGTATTTTAGACCAGTACTCAAGAACCGCTTAACTGTCCAGGATTTAGGGATTACCCAGTTGAGTCTAAGGTGTTTTTAGAAAAAAAAAACCACTTTAGACACAAGAGGGTAATCCATAAACCCTGGGCTGGTAGGGGGTACTTGAGGACTGGGTTTGAAACCCCTGTCTTGGATGATTAAAATAAATAGTTAACCTTCCCTACCTAATGTCAGTATTTATTTTGCTTTCACTTGTGACTTTATCTTAAATGCTGGTGCTTTTTTTCTGCATAGATATGCACACAAAGGGGTGGAGTATATAGACCACATACTTATATAACTAATGTGGCTTTCATTGCGTTCTTTGGTTTTGATTTTGCACATTGATACAGAGCACTAGGAAGAGGAGTGTTCAAGCAGTTGAAAAAAGCAATGACTGATATTACTACCAATTATTAATTTATTTGTGCATTTAGTATTTTTGGGATTTTGCACGTTGAAAATATATATTTTGAAGATAGTTTGACTGATCTGGATTCGGTAGTCCCTCTTGTTTGTAATCTGACTTCATTTTACTTAACATTGAAGAAACATTGAGGAAGTGAGATTATTTGTGCTATTTATTAATCTACCAATAGTGTCAGTTTGACTCAAGTGTTTTGTATCGTGAAATATACAGCAGTTGCTTTCCAACCAGACTGAAAACAAAATGTGTATTCATAGTACTCAAGGATCATCCGGACTAATTTGCCTGAAAGAATTTGGGGACTGAGAATTCTTCTGTGCTATTATTTCTAAAGGATTTGTGTTTTGTAAACTGTCAATCTTTATTGGATCCAAATTATAAGATTCTTAAAAGAACTAAAGGTAAGAAACTAAGAATACATGTTGGTCATTACACATAAAATACAAACATTCATATTTTACCCTCAAAAAAAGAGATACATGCATGTAAACAATCCATGTGATTACACATTGCATACATTATTACTTTATACACTTGATGATTGTATGATTGCTTTGTCAATGTTTTTGTAAGTTCTCCAACTCTGAAACTATTAAGAAATGGATTATTAACACTCACAACCTCAAGATTGCTTTAACACACTCTTACCTGCAAGGTGGCGTTGTTATCAGGGGTCAAGTCCTGGGGAAAAAAAGTGTGGGAACTCACCCAAGATTCCCAAGATTCCCCCTCTACCCTAAAAAAAAAATATATATTTTTTAAAAATTAAAAAAAAAATACACTCCTATGCATATAGTGCAGTGCAGGGTGTGTATAATGAATGTAGTGTGTTTGTAATGAGTGCAGAGTGTGTAGAGTGTATGTAGTGTTTGTAGTGAGTGCAGTGTGTGCATAATGAATGCAGTGTGTGTGTGTGCTCTGGATGATATGTGTGTGTGTGTGTGCTGGATGATGTGTGTGTGTGTGCTGGATGATGTGTGTGTGTGTGCTGGATGATGTGTGTGTGTGCTGGATGATGTGTGTGTGCTGGATGATGTGTGTGTGTGTGTGTGTGTACTGGATGATGTGTGTGTGTTAGGGGGGAAGTTTATTTTTTCAATTTGTGTATGCATATTTTTAATTTTATTCCCCCCTCCCTGCATCTTACCTTGTCAGGGAGAGGGGAGATCACCTGGTGGTCTGGTGGTATGGTGGAGGGAGCCGGCCGCTGCACATGGGGGCCCAGCACACTCTGTGTTCCCTCTCCAGCTCTGTCTAACTCTCGCGAGACTCGCCGCGGTTCTTGCGAAAGTGAGCTGCAGCTGGAGAGGGAACACAGAGTGTGCTGGACCCCCGTGTGCAGGTACCAGGGCAGGTCCTGCAGGACTACTAGCGGGAACAGCGTTCCTGCTTTGGAAAAAGTTCCTGCAGGACTCGTGCCCTGGTTGTTATACATTAATGTTTCAGTGCTGATTTGCTCTTAAAATGTTTTTGGATTCGTTACAGTTATAATTGAGGATAGAATTACCATATTCCACCATTGTTAGAGACATTTATTTAAATGTTTACTGCAGAACTACATTGAAATCATTGCTACCTGCAGAGTCAATTAGTCACCAGGACTGTAAAGAATAATGAGTAAAAATAACCACCATAGATTTTAATGTGAAGCACGGGAAGTCCTACACTTGTTACAGGAGATGGGTGGGGGATGAAAATTTTTCTTTAGGGGGAAATCAACTAGTTGACCCAATTTCATTTCCTCCAGCCAACTAGACCGGTACCCATCTTCTTCAGTTTGCAGATCCAGGAGAATAAACAGGTATGAAATGATGGTGAGTTTAAATATCCACGGAATTCCATATTAGCACTAGCTTGTGGGTAGATAAAAAATGTGGGATATGCAACCACGTATAAAGCCTGGAAATTGCATTATTTTCTTCTAATAAACTCTTTACTATTATATGTATTTGTATTACATATTTTGAGGTCAGGATTAGAGTTGAGGTTGCAGTTAGGATTAGTCGATATGTGTTAGTGTAATGTATGGGTTAATGGGAGAGTAAGTGTTAAATTACTTACTCCTGCTCTCTGTCTCATAAACTGCAGGTTGCTTTAATTACTACTCTAGTTATTGTGTAATCCAGTTATTATTATAAAAAGAGAGTAGGAACAGAGAAACAAATGTTCTGATTTTGATATTTAGCCATGCAGTCAGTGTGGCAAAGTCATGGAGAAGGTATGTTTTATTTGGGAAGTGTGGCGGGAGCTGGGATGGAGTATTATTGTACTCAATTTATCTTTTTATTTCCTTTTTATAAGCAAAATTACACAATGTCATGGAATGTGACTTCAACCTCTACTATCAACACAACTACAAGTGCAGGAACAATCTATCCAGTTATTACAACTTCCAATATCTTCATCACTCTTATCCTGTTTATCACTTTTCTGTTTGGACTGGTCGTGAACAGTCTTTACCTTTGGGTTCTTGGATTTAGGATTAACAAAACTGTTAACTCCACTTGGTTTTTCCATTTTATTCTGGCTAACCTAGTATTCACCCTCATCTTACCATTTATAGCAGTTTATATGCTCACCTATCCTCACTGGATATTGGGACTTGTCATGTGTAAGCTTCTGAACTCTTTAATGTCTGTTGCAATGTTTGAAGCAGTTTTTATGCTCACAGTCATCAGCATAGACCGTTATCTGCTGGTTTTCCACCCACACTGGTATAGAAGACACATGACGCCTCGCTACGCAACTTTTATCTGCATCTTCATATGGGGATTGGCCATCATCTGCAGCTCTCCTTACATTGTGTTTCGCCAACTTCGAAAAGAAAAAAACACCACTTTTTGTGAGAATGATTATACTCTTTCTCAAAAATGGGATTCTCAACATAGAGAAATGAAGATCAAATGGAGCCTTTTCACATTCCGTATTCTCGTAGGTTACCTCCTCCCATTTTTTGTTATCCTAGTTTGTTATTTACGAATTGCCCTAAAGATGAAGAAAGAGAAAATGGCCAGAACTAGCAAGCCCTACAAGATCATCACTATTGCAATTCTGTCTTTTTTTGTCTGTTGGTTTCCCTACCATTTGTGGTATGGAATGAGTATAGAAAAGGGAAGGTTCGAAGAAACCACCCTGGGAGCATTACGAATCCTTACTAATTGCTTGACATGTTTAAACTTCTGCTTCACCCCAATATTTTATCTCTTCATTGTCGATAGCTTCAAGAAAGTGTTCAAAAAGTCTATATTGTCCTTGATTGAATCAGTGCTTAATGAAGCCTTTGTGTCAATGAACAGAAGCTTAGAAGAAAAAATGCCACATTCCTCATCTTTTGTCATAGATGAAATGAATGTAGACAATATATAAATGTTTTACCTGTAATTACTGGAAACCATGGGACATTTTTTTTTATAACACAAAGCTGTTTCAAGGATAATTTCCAAAAAGCAGAAGTTCTAACACAAATACATTTTTATATTGTCATAGCTAAGAATTGCTCATAAACCCATCTACAAATACAATAAATTAATACCTTCAGAGTATCTGTGTACCAGTCAAGTAGCTTGATCTCCAGGACTATGTGGAATGAAAAGGGGTCAGCTAGCATTTAACTTACAAAAGCCATGCTCTTGACTGAATATTTTTATATAAGCTTTTCAAAATTATTTAATATTTTTGCATTAATAAAATAAATATGCATATATTTTTTTAAACATATAATTTAGAAAAAAATATTTAAATATAGCAAAAAATATCAAAATATTAAAATATATATATTTTTTAATATTAAATAATTTTAAAACGTCAAAAAGAAATTATCCAAAAATATTTAGTTAAGTTCTGCATCTACTAATTAATGATAGGTTACGCTTAGTACACGCAATAAGATAAATATTAGAGATTATTCTTATAAAGAGATATATTATAAGAATTCAGTGATGTAAAATATCTTGAAATTACTCAGAAATATACAGTCAATAAAATAAGAAAATATGCCTCTGGGAGACAGCCACCAAAGGCAGTCTTAATCCTACAATGTATGCATTGCAGTTTCTCTGAAACTGTAATGGTTTCACTTGCAGGGTTAAAAGGACAGGAAGAGTGCATTCAGACTATTAATATTTTGGCATCAACGATATTCCTCTCTAGTACATGATTAATTTTCCTTTAACTGCTGTTTTGTAACATTGCTAATTCAGATGTCCGTGAATGAATTCAATTTATTTAGGTTATAAATGCTTGCTGTCCAGTCTCCACTGGCAAATGCTCCTCTTAGTCAGATCGCGTGATTTGCCTTACGCGTTTCGTAGGGTGCAGCCCTACTTCATCAGATCCTTCTAATCTACATGGTATATGGCAGTTTATAAATGCCCATGCTTAAGTCACTAATTGCACATATGGGTTCTTCTTTTGGAAAATCATCACATACATTACTGAATTAATTTAGGTATGAATAAAACATAAGTAACATATGTATCCTCATTATTTACATATTATTGACTTTTTTCCTATTATACATAGATGTATAGTTTAACTGTCATGGAATCAGTAATAATAAACCGTTTATGCCATCATTCTTACTTGTTATCTAACACTGTAGGTCAGTTCATGCAATAGATTATTAAACAAATTATTACAAAATTATTAAAACATGATTACAAAATTCTTAAAGTATTGATTATGGAACTCATTATAAAACTCTTTGTCAAACTAATTGTCGAACTTATGAATATTGTTATATTTAATGAAATATATATATATATAACATAACTTGGGAAAGTTCATTAGTGTGCTTAAATTGATTAAAGATCTCCAATTTGAAATATGATCTTCAATCATGTTAGTGTAATACATGATATCCTAGATATATTAGTACACAAAATGATTACATCAGAATGTTACACAGATAATATTGATACTAAATAACTACCATAATAACATTATACAGAGACGAATATATGGGAATAAAACCGAAGAATAAAAAATAAAAAAGACGTGGATAGTGAGAAAAGCAAAGGATTCGTCCCTGCTTAGGGCGAAAAAGAATAGCTCACCCAACAATGGACAGAAATGGCACAGGAGATTACAATATGTATTTAATACTAATTAAAATTGAAAAGCATTATGAAAAATTACAAAATTGAAAAGTATAATGGTGCCGGTGGAAAGATAGCTAAGAAGATAAATGCTAAGATATGGAGTGTACGGAGCAAAATAGAAATATAAATATAAGTAATGAATAGATAAAACATAATACGATGAATATGAATTTTCCTTGTCTATTGACATAGATCGTAAGATAAGAATTTATCCTTAATTGGGACGGGAGAGAGTAGCTGGCTAAGTAATGGATAGAACTGAGGTTCTACATGAGTAAAATTGCCACTAGGAGTTACGAAATGATTACAGGTTGTAAATGCTCATTAGGAAGCTTTACAGAAAATTTTAAGTGAAAAGGAATAAGGGTGCCGGTATAGATGGTGTATTGGTGAGGAAATAGGGACTAAAAATAATAATAGTAAGATATAGGATACATAAAGTAACATAGAAATAGAGATATATATAATGAATAAATAAAACTTAATGCAAAAATTGATAATACAAAGAATAAAAATAATAAAACATAAAATATAAAAAAATCAAATATAAAAATTATAAAAAATGGAAAAAGAAATAAATAATAATAGAATAAATAAGAATAAGATTCGACATTAGAGATAATCGATAAACAGAGATAAAATCAAAAAGTAAAGTAAAAATAAAAATAAAGTGAAAATCAAATAAAAATAAAAATAGAATGAGAAAGTAGAAGGGATCGGACACTCAGCAGAAATATGGATGAATATCAAATTTCTATGAATTAATAAAAGAAAAGATTTTACTTTGGTATTAGGAAACTGTAAGTAATTGTAAGTACGTAAAATAATAATAGCACCGTGGTGGACATAGAGTATAGCAAAATTGCCCCTACATAGAATGAAAATAGAAATAAAAAGAATAGGAATAAAAAGGCGCTAAAGAAAAGCTTCAATTCAAAGTCCACATTGAGACCTTTTGGGACTAGGGTGTTGAGGGTGAAGATCCATTTGGCCTCTGTGTGGTTTAGAAATCTCTTCCTCTCCAGTGTATGTTAACTTTTTCTATTGGTAAGAATTCCAGATCTCCACCATGTACCTCCACCATGTACCACCTGTTGGATCTCCACCATGTACCTCCTTAAAGTGCTTAGATAGATTATGTGTGGGTAGACCTCTCCCGATGTTGCGAATATGTTCTGCAATCCTTGTCGTGAGGTCTTTTTGTTCTTCACACATATTGCTTGGGGCATGGGCACGTGATGAGGTAGATTATGCCCAAAGTACTGCAGTTCATGTTTGATTTCAGTTTATACTCTTTAAGGTCATCCAAGGATGTGAATTTCAAACTTTCTATTTCTTGGTAAGGGTTGTTCTTACATCCTTGACATTTCTTACATCGTAGGAATCCTTTCGTTAAATCTTTGTACTGAATTTGATCAGTGGACTTCAGAGTTGGAGCCAGCATTAATTTTAGCCTTAGGTCTATCCTCTAAAAATTGTGATAGAATGGGATCACTCTTGAGGATTCCCCAGTGCTTCTTAAGTATGTTCTGTATAATATGTGATTGGTTATTATATTTTGATATAAAAGCTGGGGCTTTGTTCGGTGCTCTTGGGAATTTCACCCTATTTTGTAGAGTATCTTCTCTAGGAATGACTATCGCTTTTTCAATTGCTTCTTCCAAAAGTGGATGTGGATAGTCTTATCCTCCTAAATTAGCTGTGAGGGATATTTTTGAGCCACGTTGGTTTGTGGTGGCTGTAAAGGGGGATGAAACTGTTACAGTCTACATTCTTCTTAAAGATCTTTGTGTGTAATTTCCCTTCCTTAATATATATACATAGGTCTAAGAATTTGATTTGTTCTGTAGAATGTGAAAAGGTGAATTTGAGATTGTAAGGGTTATGGTTGAGGTAGACTTTAAAATCCTCTAGTGATTCTAGATCCCCTCTCCATATAAAAAAAAAGTCATCAATGTATCTGCGCCACAGGAACAGTTTCGCGCAGAATGGGCAGTGGTCCCAAATGTACTCGTCTTCCCACTTGCCCATGAATAAGTTCGCATAACTCGGCGCCAAACGTGTTCCCATGGCTGTACCCTCTAATTGGAGATAAAAATGGCCATCCGACCAAAAATTGTTATGGCCTAGGATAAAAGCTATACAGTGAATTAAAAAATCAATTTGGTCATTTTAGAGTTCCGAATTAACTGCACAGGGAATATTGGATGGCCTCACACCCTTGTAGATGCTTGATGACAGTATATAGTGAGGTAACATCAGCCGTTACTAAAATCATATCTCCTTCCCAAGCTAGGTTAGATAATGTGTTGAGGATATGGGTGGAATCTTTGCGATAGGATTTTAGACATAGAACTAGGTCCTGTAAGTAGTGATCCACATATTCTGATAGATTAGCCATCTGTCTATCTATCTATCTGTCTATCTGTCTATCTATCTATCTATCTATCTATCTATCTATCTATCTATCTATCTATCTATCTATCTCAGTATGAATTTGTTTGGTTTGCCTTTTCTGAATAAATGTATATTACATACATAACATATGCGTGTCTTGTATGTGGTTAATATTATGTGCATCAACACTAGCATGAAATATCTGGTTTGTGGTGTTTGCTTTGCATTGAGTCTGGCACCTTCCTTTAATGCACCCTTCTCATGAAACATGTACAAAGAATTTAAGAAGCAGAAACTTTTCACCTAAAGAAGAAGCCTCTGATGAGATGGTGGAGCACCTAATTCTCCAACACAACTTAAAGTGTATACAACACTGTGCATTAACACCAAGTGCATCAACATATAAAGATCCTTTAAAATATACAGGACTATAATATTTTGGAGTTTCCAACTACATATTATTCCTTTATCCAATAAACATTTTTATATGATATTGTTCTCTAAACATTACTTGAAGTGCCAATAACAAATTATTTAATTGGCTAGAAATTGGTTATGAGAGACCCCTGCTCTAGTTGACTTGCTAAGTAAAGGTCTACTGTAATCATGTAACTACCTTTTACAAAGCATAAGCATCACAAGAAGATGATACTATTGTGGAACAAATGTGCTTCATCATGTTCAACTCTGCACTCAGCGTTACGTTTACTCTTAAAAGGGAACTCTCACTAACCAGGATTTTTAATATTATGTTTACTGATCATTATATTTAATAAATATGTATTTTGTAAGTGTGAACAATGCAAATGAATATAGAAATCCTCACCACTTTATCTTGCACGGGAACCCTCGTCTTACCTCCCTGTTTATACGTTGCTGCAAACATAGAGATAGCATACAGAGAAGAGGAGAACAAGAATAAAATACAATGTTTTGGCTGTATATCATACATGATTAAGGCCTCCCGGCCTAAACATATTTAATTTTTGTTCTTTTGAACACAATACATTTCAGAATTTGCGCCTTACATTGTGATGATTGTGGATCTCTACCTGTAGTAAAAATACAATGTTCTAAGTATGTGTATGTGTGAATAGAGCAAGGACATGACTTAATGTACTGTCTTCACACTCTCTCCCACACAAGTCTGCTGCACAGAAACTTGTTATTGAGGCGGACTAGAGAGGAGACTGCAGACAAAAGCAATGGGAGCCCCTGACAGGTAGGATAATGGATTGGGGAGAGAAGAGACCCAAGTCTGGGGGTACAAAGTGATTTGAGCACTTGAAGATTTGAACCCAAGACAGACACACAGAGATGTGGGAGACAGACATGCAAAACTGGGGGAGACAGACACACAGAGCTGGGGGAGACAGATACACAGAGCTAGGGGAGACAGGCACACAGAGCTGTAGGAGACAGACAGACAAAGCTGGTGAGACAGACACACAGAGCTGGGGGAGACAGACACACAGAGCTGGGGGAGACAGACACACAGAGCTTGGGAGACAGACACACAGAGCTGGGGGAGACAGACATACAAAACTGGGGGAGACAGACACACAGAGCTGAGGGATACAGACAGAGCTGGGGGAGACAGACAGAGCTAGGGTAGACAGACATGCAAAACTGGGGGAGACAGACACACAGAGCTGGGGGAGACAGATACACAGAGCTAGGGGAGACAGGCACACAGAGCTGTAGGAGACAGACAGACAAAGCTGGTGAGACAGACACACAGAGCTGGGGGAGACAGACACAGAGCTGGGGGAGACAGACACACAGAGCTTGGGAGACAGACACACAGAGCTGGGGGAGACAGACATACAAAACTGGGGGAGACAGACACACAGAGCTGAGGGATACAGACAGAGCTGGGGGAGACAGACAGAGCTGGGGTAGACAGGCATGCAGAGCTGGGGGAGAGAGGCACACAGAGCTGGGGAAGAGAGACAAACAGAGCTGGGGGAGACAGACAGAGCTGGGGAAGACAGGCACACAAAGCTGGGGGAGACAGACAAAGCTGGGGGAGACAGACACACCGAGATGGGGGAGATAGAAACACGAAGCTGGGGGAAACAGGCACACATAGCTGGGGAAAACAGGCACATAAAGCTGTGGGAGACAGACAAAGCTGGGGGAGACAGACACACAGAGCTTGGGGTTACATACACACAGAGATAGGGGAGACAGACACACAGAGCTGAGGGAGACAGACACACAGAGCTGGGGGTTACATACACACAGAGATAGGGGAGACAGACACACAGAGCTGAGGGAGACAGACACACAGAGCTGGGGGTTACATACACACAGAGATAGGGGAGACAGACACACAGAGCTGAGGGAGACAGACACACAGAGCTGGGGGTTACATACACACAGAGATAGGGGAGACAGACACACAGAGCTGAGGGAGACAGACACACAGAGCTGGGGGAGATAGTCAGGTGACGAAAAGTTGGCTAGAAGCAGAAAGTGCCTCTAGTGGCTGTCTGGTAGACTGCCACTTTAGTCTGTCTTAGTGCTGCAATGTAAAGATTGTAAACATTGCAGTTTCTCTTATTTTTTTTAAGCAAAATCCCACAATGTCATGGAATGTAACTTCAGCTTCTTCTATCAACACAACTACAAATACAGGAACCCTCTCTCTAGTTATTACAACTTCCAATATCGTCATCTCTCCAGTTATTACAACTTCCAATGTCTTCCTTGCTCTTATCCTGTTTATTGTTTTTCTGTTTGGACTGGTCGTGGGTTCAGGATTAACAAAACTGTTAACTCTACTTTGGTTTTCCATTTTACTCTGGCTAACCTAGTATTCACCTACATCTTACCATTTATAGCAGTTTATATGCTCACATATCCTCACTGGCTATTGGGACTTGTCATGTGTAAGCTTCTGAACTCTTTAATATCTGTTGCAATGTTTGAATCAGTTTTTATTCTCACAATCCTTAGCATAGACCGTTACCTGCTGGTTTTCCACCCACACTGGTATAAAATAAACGGATCGTTTTCCTGGCACTGGAGTTTCCCTTTAAACCATGTAACTAAATTTTTGGAAGTATAAGCATCACAAGAAGATGACTTTGATTTGTCTGAACTGGTTTGTGATGTAATTTGCTAAATCTTTCATATAAATTTAAAGTAACATCCCTGATGAGATAAAGACAGGTTTGCACAAGTTTCGGGTGATTTTTAATAGGTTATTTAGAGGCGTAAAATCCAGAGAAGTGATATTTCACCTTTAAATAGTATCTTTCAAACTTTAGAACACAGGATGTTTATAGGTTACTCTTGTCAAGGATATCAGCAAAGGTTAAAATGTTGCTTGTTACTCTGGCATCTCACTAAATATGGGAGTGTTTGTTTTCACTACTGTTGTGTTCTAGACCTTCTCTTGTTGACATGTTCATCGAGACATTACATTTCAGCTTAAAATCCCTTCTTTAATTATTTAACCTGACAGCACCCTGATACACTGATATATTGTGTGCATTTATGTTCTTTTGGTTGTATTGGAGTAGAATATAAAGTGTATTCCTTACACTAAAAATACAATATTCTGAGTATGTGTATGTGTGAATGGAGCATGGACATGACTTAATGTCCTGTTTTCACACTCTCTCCCACACACTACTGCTGCACGTACACTATTTAATGAGGCTGGACTATAGAGGAGACTGCAGACAACAGCACTGGGAGACAATGACAGGTAGGAGAAGGGTGTGGGGAGAAAGGAGACTCAAGGGTGGGGGTACAGGGTGAACCAAACACTTGAAGGTGAGAGACCAAAACAACTTCATTGGAGTGGAAGAGACAATAGTAGTAGGCAATTGAAGACCTATAAATCTAGCAACATAGGCTCACAATGCTGGGCAGAGAGAGACTCAGAGTTGGGGGAGACAGAAACAAAGAACTAAGGGAGACAGGCACACTATGCTGGGGGAGACAGAAACAAAGAACTGAGGGAGGCAGTCACACAGATCTAGGGGAGAGTTGGGGGACACAGACTAAGTTAGCTGGGGAACACAGGCTTGTGGACACTGAAAGTTAAGTTATGAAGGCACGGAAAGGTAGGTGTCACAGACACAAAGCAGGGGAACAGAGAGTAACAGAGTTAGTGGACACAAAGTCAGGGCACATAGAGACACAAAACTAGTTGACATAGATGAAGAAAATTGTAATTACACAATTTGCCACATTACACAAAAAGATCCCACATTCACACAGTTGACACTCACAGAAAATACTACATTGTATTTACATATTTTTGTTATATCTCAATAGTACATAATGACAATTCTATATGCATTTATACTGTGACTATATATGCAATTACAAACACTCACACTCTTACTACTACACACAATTACAAATGCGCATTCCATCCGCTACACTCATTTACAAATACACAAAGTGCTTTCTTCATTAAAAAAGAGAAATGTAAATTTTAAGCCAAAATAGTATGGTTAGAAAAATAGTTGCCTTTCTTCAATCTCTGATTGGATGTCCTCCCACTTTCTGAAACTTAATCTCTCTAAAACTGAGCTTCTTATCCCCCCCCCCTCATAATGCTGATCCTCCTACTTTGCTTTCCCTGCAAATTGATGGTACCTGCCTCACCCCATCCTTTCAAGCTCGTTGTCTTGGTGTTATCTTTGATCCTGGCCTCACCTTTGTGCCTCATAAACCAGACTATTGCTAAAAGATGTTGATTCCACCTTAAAAACATTGCCTGCATCCGTCCCTTTCTCATGCAAGATGCTGCCAATGAGCTTGTTAATGCTCTGGTAATCTCCTGCATGGATTACTGTAATTCTCTCCTACAACCAGTAATTAATGCTGCCGCTTCCTGTATCCTATAGGTGTCAATTCAAAATACTAACCCTGACCTATAAAGCTCTAACCAACTTTAGCCCCTCTTATATTTCTTCACTTACTTATAGATATGCCCCATCTAGGTTTCTCCGCTCTGCCGGTGACCTTCTATTGTCTGCAGCTTGCACCCTTATTGCTAACTCGTGCTTACAGGACTTCTCGCGGGAGTCTCCATTCCTTTGAAACAGCCTATCTACCCCCATCAGACTCTTCAATGTTTTAAAACGTCCCTTTAAAAGACATCTGTTCAGAAATGCTTATGGATTCCCAGAGTAGCTTATCTATACCTATATATATCTGTCTCTTGCTCTCCTAAAGAGCCACACTCCACTCTCATCTCCAGTCATACTACTTTTCCACCTTGTTGGTGACTGTCACCCTTACTGCCCTGTAGTGTATTTGTACCCCACCTCCTCTAGACTGTAAACTTGTTTGAGCAGGTCTCTCATCTACCTATCGTTCCTGTGTCACTGTGTAATTGTCTCATTTATTGTAAATGTCACCCCCCTCCCTTTCATAATATTGTAAAGCACTGCGTACTATCCCAAATCCTGTGTACATTTAAATAATATGTAATTTTATTACCACTGAAAAAGCCATTAATGTGTAAGCTCATCAGGCCCATAAAGGCAAAAAGTAGTGGAGTCTGAGTATTATTTCAATTCAATTATTTTAGTCAAGATTATAAAATCAAATTTTCTTTCAACATTATTCCACTTTTGTTTTATCGAATATATATTTCACATTAAAGGAGGCAACTGTAAATAAAAGAGGACGCAACAAGAGGACATAGTCTTAAATTAGAGGGGCAAAGGTTTAAAAATAATATCAGGAAGTATTACTTTACTGAGAGGGTAGTGGATGCATGGAATAGCCTTCCAGCTGAAGTGGTAGAGGTTAACACAGTAAAGGAGTTTAAGCATGCGTGGGATAGGCATAAGGCTATCCTAACTATAAGATAAGGCCAGGGACTAATGAAAGTATTTAGAAAACTGGGCAGACTAGATGGGCTGAATGGTTCTTATCTGTCGTCACATTCATGTGTGTGTGTATTTTTGCCTTTACATGACATGTGGTAATTGGTAAGTGGGATGTCATTTTTGTTTTTTGTGTAAATTGTGTTCCCTAAATAATCTTTGGGGTTCCTATATCAATCTTTAGCATTGTGAAGGAATAGTGGTTGTGTTAAGGTTAATGTGAGAAGTAGGACTAAGATCGGTGTTTGATATACTGTTAAAGAGACACAGGATTAGGATCAGGGATATGAATTATTTGGGATGAGCAATGCCATATTCAAGGTTATTGTTAGTCTAGTATTTGTGGAGTTAGGACTGGGTTAATGTTGGAGTAGAGTGAGGATTAGGATTAAGGTAGGAATAGGGTTCACTTGTTGTGGGTGAAGGCACATTTGTGGTTAGTTTAGTGTTAGGGGATTTAGGGTAAGTGTTAGGGTGGGTTAAGGTTGGAGCAGGGTAAGGATTTTAGGTAGAGTTTACTTCTGATAAACGGTGGCACAGTTGGGAATGTGGTTAAATAGTTTTAGAGGATTTAGGCTTAGTTAGGTTGGAATAGTGTTAGGATTGGATGTAGAGTTAGAGTTTACTTGTGAAGCGAATTTGGTTATTATAATGTTAGACGATTTACGGGCAGGGGAAATGTTGCGTTAAAGTTGGAGTAGTGTTAGGATAAGGGATTCGGTTAGAATTTCTTTCTGATTAGCGGTTGCTTTAGGTTAGTTTATGATGAGGAGATTTAGGGAAAGTGTTAGGAAAAGCTAATGATTGGGGGATGTCATATTGAGTGTAGTTTAGGATTTAAGGACTTAAGAGGATAACTGTCATCAAGATGCTATATACTAGGACTACCATGCATTGCCTAGTTAAGATTGATGGATGTTTACATTTACATTGTCATCGAGTAGTGTCATGTAAGCATAAAACCATAAAACCTTCCAGGACCATAATCCCATCGTAATGATCTGGGACTACTGCCTAGGGGTACCAGTGTTTTACAGCAGTGCTCCCCAACCTTTTTATCGCCGCGGACCGGTAAACATTTGATAATTTTTCCGTGGCCCGCTTGTTTTGATTTAATAAGACAAAAAAAAAAACCAGTCACATATATTAAAAAAACACGCAGACACATACATAGTCAGAAAATCACAAACACAGTCACATAAAGACATAGACTCAAAATTGTGTGTATGTGTGTGTGAGCGGTGCAGTGTGTATGTGAGGGTGGCAGTGTGTGTGAGAGTTGCAGTGTGTGTGTGTTTGGGGCGGTGTGTGTATGGGGGGCAGTGTTTGCGGGGCAGTGTGTAGTGTGTGTATGGGGCAGTGTTTGGGGGCAGTGTGTGTAGTGTGTGTATGGGGGCAGTGTTTGTGGGGCAGTGTTTGTGGGGCTGTGTGTATGGGGCAGTGTGTGTAGGGCTGTGTGTGTAGTGTGTGTATGGGGCAGTGTGTGTAGTGTGTGTATGGGGCAGTGTGTGTAGGGCTGTGTGTGTAGTGTGTGTATGGGGCAGTGTGTGTAGTGTGTGTATGGGGCAGTGTGTGTAGTGTGTGTATGGGGCAGTGTGTGTAGGGCTGTGTGTGTAGTGTGTGTATGGGGGCAGTGTGTGTAGGGCTGTGTGTGTAGTGTGTGTATGGAGGCAGTGTGTGTATGGGGAGTAAGGAGGGTAGGGAGGCTTTTTTTTATTTATTTAATTAAAAATAATATATTGATGTCCCCCCTCCCTTCTTACCTTTACTGGGAGGAGGGGGGACATTTCTTAGTCCCTGGTGGTCCGGTGGGGATTCCCTGGTGGTCCGGTGGTGGTGAGATGAACTCTAGCCCAGTTACAGGGCTAGAGTTCACTCTCGCGAGATTTGGAGCGTTGCCGTGGTTACCGCGGCAACGCTCCAAATCTCGCGAGAGGAGGACCCGGAGGAGCTGCAGGTAAGAGCTCCTGGGTCCTCTCTCTCTCCCCTGCCGGCTGCCAGCACAGTGCCTGCGGACCGGGGAGGGAGATCTCTGATCTCCCCTCCGGTCCGCAGGCACATTGCAGGGCTGGCACTTGGGCAATGCCAGCCCTGCATTAGCCGGCAGGCTCGCACACCCCTGGGCGGCCCGGTACCGTTTGATCCACGGACCGGTACCGGTCCGCGGCCCGGGGGTTGGGGAACACTGTTTTACAGCACCGGGAACTGCTGAAGCCACAGCAGGCACAGCAGGCATCCAGCAGACAGCATAGCAATCCAAGCGATGGATCAAAATAATGGCAAACAATAAGGGTGCTTACTTAGTGAGTTTCACTGCAGCTCACGCTAATTACTCATAATTTGCTTCTGTTCCCTTTTATGGTAAAAATATTAGTCAAGTGTCAAAACTAAACTCATTTTATGGTAGTGTGATAAATCAGAGTTCATCCTTTGAGGAAGTGATATAGATTATTTTATTAATACTGTGATTTAAGAAAACCAATAGAGTCGGTAATATAAAACATAACGTGTGTTCTAAACTATTCTAAAATATAGTTTGTTACCAAAATATAAAACAAAATATATACTCTTACTAAAACATCATTTAGTATCAGATAGTGCAGGGGAGGTAAACTAATTTGTTCTGGAGGTAAACCAAAGAAAATTGAATATGTGAGTAAAAAAAACAACTAAAATAAATACAAATATACAGACAGCAATCTATACAGAGTGACTAGATACTGGTGACCAAAATAAATATAAAAAATAGTGAATGCGCACAAAAAAGCAATCACAAACGTATAAATATTTTAATTAAATCCAAATCTGTGCAAATAGCACAATCTGTTTTTTTTTTATGGTGTACATGTTAAATTAAAAAGGCAGATAATTAAGACATTCGGTCAATAATTTAAAGAGAAAGAGCCCAAAAGTGTAAACAGTCTACACGGCTTCCATCCGGCTTCCAGCCCAAGGCCACGGTGTTCTTTCTGTGTTTGCTGGCTGTGTATCCTCTGACATAAAGATTTGCGGATGTGGTTGGAAGGAGAAAATCTACCTATACTCGGAGATGCTCTGCTCTCATACTGTTTTGTATTTCATGCTTGCTTTACGCTTAACCCAGTATCTGTGAAACGCTTACACCGGCCTTTTGAAGTGTCACTTGAGGATTGAGCGGAATCTATATAGGCGGTGATGAGCTTTAGTGGTACCATGGTCCTGTTCTAATGTGTTTTACACCCCACCTCCTATAGAATGTAAGCTCGATTGAGCAGGGTCCTCTTCAACCTATTGTTCCCGTACGATTTTTGTAATTGTCCTATTTATAGTTAAACCCCCCTCTCATAATATTGTAAAGTGCTACGGAATCTGTTGGCGCTATATAAATGGCAATAATAATAATAATAATAATAATAATAATAATAATAAATGGTCATTTTGTTTTGTTTTTTTATATATTTTTCGGACTGTGGAATATTCTTCTGGATTTATTATTATATATTTGGTGGATTTTTAGTACTGCCAGAGAGAAATTTATTTAGGTGATATGAGCCCATTTGTGTTTTAGAGCAGTTTGTTGCCTTTTATCATTTTGATACTAAGTATTTTATTATTTGCTAGTGTTTGAATATTACTACTATTCTATTACTATATCACAGTAGTGTATGAATGGTTCCTATTTAGTCCTTTTTAGTGCTATTTGTTTTTAGGTGTACAGATTTGCATTTAATTAAAGATATGTATACATTCTTGATTGCTTTTTTTGCGCATCCAATATTTTTTATATTTATTTATGTTATATTCCTTTGTTCTGGAGGACCAAACAGTCCTCTGAAATAGGTATGGAGGGCCAAATGCCGAAAGCCATAAGATAGCTGTGACAAACGCTGCTTTCCACAGACGTTTGCCATGGACTCCTGGAGGAGTGTGGAAGCTGGTCGCCTGCCCACCAACTATGGGCCAGGTCAGTGACTGTAAAGACCCATATTTTATTCCTCTTGGTTCGGCACTTTCCATTTGTGCGCATATAACCAAACGCAAGCTTCCTGGCGGCTATTCGCATGGACCAAAACCGCGTATAGACTTCAGGGAGACTTAGCCACAAATGCCCTGTGACTATTTTCATCATGAAGACTTCGCGGTTCCTGGTTGGTTTCCAGCGCCACCTCGTCGTGATTCTATGGAACTGTTTTGGGCATGGGACCATGCGTGCGGTCGGTCAAATTATGACTTCCTGAGAATTCCTAATCCCCTGAACCGATCTGGGTGATTTTTGGATATGTTGGTCACCCAGATCGGGGCTATGTATTTAGGGTGTTTTATGTAATTTTAAGGTACTTTTGGTGTGTTTGGGAAATGTCTGTTTTTATCTTGTTTTGTATGGGAGTGTCCTGGACCTGAGAGCCAATGTAATCATGTGTTTGTTTACTGTAGTCCACCCTCAGGTCCAGGGGGGAATGCCCCTTGCATGGAGACCTGCATATAAGGTCAGTTGTGGCTGCCAATAAATGCATTCCAGCTTGTACTCCCAGAACTATGTGTTGTCTGGTTACTGGGTGGGGAAAGGGCTAATCACTGTTCCAGCTTGTTCCAGTTTGGAGGATTCAGCAGGGAAAGTCCTTGTAAGTATCGTCCAGTGCCTGGTGGTGTCTAGAGTGAATTCCCCATTTGTCTCCAGGAGGGAGCGGTTCTAGGACCCCAGTCAAGCCACGGTGACTGTGGGCAGAAGTGCTGCGGTTTGTCCCCTGTCCCAGCTAGGAAGCGGTCCTTGGCGGAGGTACCCAGCCGGGGTACAGGGAGCTCTGTTACAACAGCATTGTGGTCTGTACCAATATAAGGTGCAGATCACTTAAAGGGCACCCTCCTGGTCCCCTGGCACTACTTCATGACTCAGAGTGCTGGAACCGTGAGAGCAATCTTAAAGTGATCTGCACCCAATATTGGTGCAGATCAGGATGTTCCTCCACTGGAACATGAGGGAAGGTAAGCATGAGAGGTGTGAGAAAACACATAATACCCAGCCTCCCCTACACACACACAAAAGCAGAGACACACTTAGCCTTCCTCCACAGAGCTTTCACCCTCCTACACACATGCACACACATGCACACACACACACAAACACGCACACACGCACATACACACACACACACACACGTATGCACACACACACACACACACACTCCATAGGACCCTGGGCAACCTTAATCTGGCTCTGTTTGAAAGGTGCAGGAGTTACTCCTGGGCCCTCTATGAATAGACATTGTAGGCACTATAACCATTTCACCTCATTGCATTGGTTAAATTGCCTAGATTCTTCTGCCACTGTCCCTCCATTCAGTTTTAGATAATTTTTCAAGCAGTTTAACACTGAATGGCTTCCCTGGCTTCACATAGGCCCACGCCCACTGGAGTTGTTGCTAAGGCAGGGATTACACACGTCCTTCTAGTCATACCAATTCAGACCTGAATTGACAATGTGGTAGGCTAAAAATGGTCACCTGATGTTCTAAGCCAATCACAGACATGCATTACTGCCCAGGCTAATGCTTCCACAGTAGCCCAAACAGCACAGGGTGGATGAGCTGCTTTAAGCTCTTGTATAACATTAAAATATTAAAACAATGAATGATGCACCAGGGGACTTCACCCCCTGGTTTTCCACCCACACTGGTATAAAAAACATATTACACCCCGTTGTGCTACAATAACCTGCATCTTCATATGGGGATTAGCCATAATCTTTAGCTCACCTTACATCATGATTTACAGTCTTCAAGAGGTAAAAAACACAACTCTCTGTGACCATGTTCACATTCTGCCTGAGGAACTGGATCCTCATGATAGGCAATTGAAGATCACATGGGGTCTTTTCATATTCCGGATATTTGTAGGTTATCTTCTCCCCTTATTTGCAATCTGTTTTTGTTATTTACAAATTGTCTTTAAGATGAAGAATAAGAAAATGTCCAGGACTAGCAAACCCTACAAAATTATTTTTATTGCAGTTACATCATTTCTTGTCTGTTGGTTTCCTTACCATTTGTGGTATGGGATGACTATGGAAAAATAAAGATTTGAGATAAGCACTCTCCTCGGCTTACTGATCTTTGCTATAAGCTTAATTTGTTTCTATTCCTCTTTCACCCCAATACTTTACCTCTTTACTGTAGAGAGTTTCAAAGAGATGTTTAAGAGGTCTATACTGTCCCTGATTGAGTCAATGCTGAATTAAGTTTTTATATCGTTGAACAATGTTCTAGATGTAAAAACAGCCTGTCATTCCTCACCTATGGTCAAATATAAAATACATGTTGTTAATAACTAACACACTTCTTAACCAAAGTGAGAATTTCAAAATGAAATTCTATTTTAAGGCCAAAATTGTTGAACTGGAAAAATTACCTGAGTCGGGTATGTTTTCAGTTTGGCTACTCTGGACTTAAATATGAAAATCTCTTTAAATTCACTTTGAATTCTCACTTACCGGTAAGTAAATGTGTAAAACTGGAAGCATGTTCTATAACACATGGATATTTTCTTTTAGCATTTCCTACAAGTATTACATTAGTTTTCCTGCAATGTGATAAAACAAATTCAGTTGTATAACTCTATTTATCAGACATTCATAAAGTCATTGACATAAAGGGTTTTGGGGTAAAAAAAATTATAAAATGAATTCACTCCCAGAACCTGGAGTATTTGTAAAAATAACATAATTAGCTATATTTCACTGAGTAGTTCTGTTGATTAACAATAATTGAAATATAGTGCATAAAATAAAATATATATGATGTATAATATATATGATGTATAATTATGGTACACATGTAGTGAAAAATACATGTATTTAAATTCAGATATTTTTTTTTCTCAGGTGTTGGGATACGTGTATCAGGTGATTGAGAGTAATCTTGAGAGTCACCAATTCATTAAATTGCCATTAATGAAAAAGGTTTGAGTTTGTGAAAGCATAACTTAAAAACACATATATTGACTTTACCCTCCAACTCCCTGTACTATTGGTCAGGTGCCTCTGCCCTGGCATTCAGCCCCAATGTGTCCACCAAACAAACCAGAAACCGAATTCTATACTGTTTTCAAAATCTCATGATATACATTTTAGTGTGTTTAATATAGCTGTAATAGACATCAACTATTAACATCAATGCAAGCCTCAAAGGTAGGTCCAGGGCTAATTTACTTTGGGTGGTCTTCAGCTCAAAGTCTCAAATTAAGTAAAAAGTTTTTTTTTTTATAATTATTTCTTTGTTTTTACCCCATAGCAATATAAGCAGAATGAATATCAGTTCACTTAGAAAATGTGTAAAATGTCTCACACAAAAAAACACAGATGTGATCTACCCACCTGACCTCATTAGCGGACCCTGACTAGTTGGAATCACATGAAATCAATACTGTAAACAGGATCCCTTAAATGGTGATAAGAGGACCTGCATCAGTTGTCCTAGAATGATAAAGAAAACAAACCGGAAACCAAGGTAAAATAAAGGCCTTTTTGCAGATATCATTCCTCTCTTTTAAATGGATATTACAACCTTAAAACTAGTGGAGACTGATCCATGGGGGAGATGGGCAGCTCCAGTACTACTGATACATGTGTGTCTCGGTATATTGGCTTAAATGAGCATAGCCCAACAAGTCAGGGGAGAAAGTCACAGTTTGGAGGTAGAATCTCGTGCCCTGCCATCTTTAAACTTCACCATCTGCTACTGGAGATCAGGATTCTGGTGGTGGGGAAGACAATCTGGGAACCCACAGTATGGTGGACAAATTAGAAAGCAATCAGGTAATTAAACTCTTAACATATTACTGCCAAAAGCAGCCAACATGCAGACAGTCTGAGTCAGAGTCTGAGCCAGTAAACCACGAGGGCCACCAATGGAGTCTTCCAGGGACATTGTGGTGAAATATGCAGTCACAGACTCACACCAATACATTCACACAATCACACTCACAACTTAGAAAAATGCAGGTGCACACTCACAGATATGCACACACTGGCACATAAAGAGGAAACCAATCTGAAAACAATGCTAAGGCCAACTAATGTGATGCTCCCTGTGTCAGATTTAAATTGTGAGAGGCAGAGTGCTTGTCCTATGAGGTCACAACTCAGGATACCCAAGATTAGACCACCGTTGATCTGCTTTTGACACACTTTGTGGCACACTGATTAAAACCTCTGTCCAGGGGTAATAGTCAGTAAGTGACACAAAATGGAGTTTATGCATGCTGTGGTTTTATCCTGTTAATGCTCAGATTGTCATTTAGTCTTTCATAGTGAAACAGGATGTACAATTATCTACAGGTGGAAACTGTGTTGGTTCTTTGCTACACTTGATCAGCCAGCGTGGTGTGGGCCATGAGAGGAGCTGTAGAGTCATCACAACTTGTCTAATCAGGTTCGCATCAGAAATGTCCAAACTTGGGTTTCCCTTTATTGTTATCCATTATCCTCTGATATGGCTGATTCATTCATGGAATGAATATTTCAAGCCTCGTTATCATTGGTATCTTCTGAATCACAGACTGGATCTTGCGCACACATGACTATGATAAGTTTCTCTGTCAGATCTAAACTAATTTATACTCACTTTTTGTTAGGGACCGGGAACCAGACAGAGACAGAGCTAGATGCAAAAACACCTTTATTAATAAATAGAAAATAAAGTAATAACCAAAAGCAAAGTCCAGGAGGCAAGCAGGGGTCAGGCACCAAAGCGGAATAGTCAGACGAGCCAGGATCAGGAGAACGGAGAACAGCGAAGTCAGGAACAAGGCCAGAGTCAGGAACCAGGAACACACAGGAACAAGGAGACTTCTGGGGAACAGGTAACCACGCAAGGGCAAGGAGGTACTGGGATTTGCTTAAATAGTCTGCACTGATTAGCAGAAGAGCTGGTTACTACTATCAGGAGAGTAACCATGGCAACACACTGAAGGAGCTGATCGCTAAAATCAGCTGAAAACTCAGACACAGAAGAAACCCTGACACTTTTATAAAGATTGTACAATTTTTTCTCGCTACCAACTACCATGTCTATAAGTTGTTGGTTTGAATTATATCACACAAAATCAAAGGTGTTACAATAAAGCACACTTATTGTCACTCACTATAGCTTCAGTGGTGGTCCTCAACTAAATGTAAACACATTTTTAAGCTTCAAATTTAAAAGCACATTTATCTGAAAATTTTCTTATTCAGCCCAAACATTTATCAGGTTCAGATACCAGGACCTCAGCTAACATTAAATCCCTTTGAAATATGTTAAAATGTTCACGTGCTTTGTTGTAATAAAACGGGTGAGGAACACAAGATTTATTAACATTTAAGCACTAAAACAAAAAATGGTTAAATCCCAAATCCAAACTTTTGTGTTTCCCATAATTTAAAACAAACAAACAAAGCACCTGTAAGTCCGAAACGCGTGTTTTGTTTAACCTTTTCCTGCTGTCTACCTGTTTTTTTGCACTCTATGGATTAAGCTTTCTTTGTGGATTTGGAGCACTTGTTTTTGGAAAAAAAATATATTTTGCTATATTGATATGGTAAATCTCTACATTTTCTAGAACTTTAACTGCCACTAAAATGGCAGATGAAATTTAATGTAGAGAAATGCAAAGTTATGCACTTGGGGGTAAAAGATACACAAGCAACTTACACCCTAAATGGTAGTGGATTAGGGATAACCACATACGAGAAGGATTTGGGAATTGTTATAGACAACAAATTAGGCAGCAATATGCAATATCAATCTGCATGTATAAACAGGGGCATAAATTCTCGGGATGAAAATATAACTTTGACTCTTCATAAATCGCTGGTAAGACTACACCTTGAATATGCTGTGCAATTTTGGGCACCTGTTCTAAAGAAGGATATCATGGCACTAGAAAAATTCCAGAGACGAGCTACAAAATTGATAAAAGGAATGGAGTATTTTAGTTAAGAAGAAAGTTTAAAAAAATAAATCTCTATTGTTTGGAAAAGAGGTATATGATAACATTATACAAATATATTTGGGGCCAGTGCGAACCATTATCTGGAAATCTATTCACAAACAGGGCTATACATAGAACACAAAGTCACGCATTAAGGCTGGAAGAAAGGGGATTTAATCTAATGCAAAGATAAGGTTTTTTTTACAGTAAGAGCAATAAGGATATGGAATTCTCTGCCTAAAGAGGTGGTTTTTATCAGAGTCCATACAAATGTTTAAACTGCAGTTGGATAAATACTTGCAAAAACATAACATACAGGGATATCATTTCTAATTAGTGGGGTAATAGCTGTTTGATCCAAGGAGACATCTGACTGCTATTTTGGGGTCAAGAAGGAATTTGTTTCCTAGCTTGTTGCAAAATTGGAAGCGCTTCAGACTGTTTTTTTTTCTGCCTTCTTTTGGATCAACAGCAAAAGCATGTGAGGAAGGCTGAACTTGATGGACGCAAGTCTCTTTACAGCTATGTAACTATGTTATTCCACAGCGCTTTACAATATTATTAAATACATAATACATACTTAGAGTAAGCCTGTCACTATTTATAATATATCCTATTTTTGGCAGGTCCTACTCTCTAAAAAACCAAAGCTTATTCTCATGCTGGGGTTGTTCTAAAATGGAAGGTTTAAATAGTGTTCTAAATTAGAGCACTGAGACATTGGGAAGGTACAAGCCAGAGCTTGGTCAGATCCCGATATTATATAAAGAGGAGAGGTTGTAATAACCTAAACATGCATAATTTATAAGGGTACTGCTATGACCAATGTTGAGTTTATTGATCTAATTTACTTAAATCTAATTTCTGTTATACATTTTCAGCTGAATCAATTGATTGGTTAAAATAATTGTCTGGGTAGTCCAAAATTTTTATTGATTCAGATGAATAAAAAGGGAGCAAAAATTGGCCAATCAGTGTACTGCAGAATATATATAAATATATAAATACAGATTTATTACATTTTCCTCTTTTTTTTCCCACTAATGGTAACTTGATTTGAGAATAAAATCACAATTTAGTAGCTGTCCCCTATCTTTTTTGGCTCCATGGATGGAACGTCAAATCATGATACAAACTAACATGCTCGTTGAATGCCTGGTTCGTTTATTCAGTTATACTTTTAAGTGGTACTGTGTAGTTATAGAATTCAGATGACCTGCCAATCACCCACAATTTGGACAAATTCCACTTCGTTTGAAAGCAAAGTCTTATGATTAGATTCTAAAATGAAGACTAGCAAGAAGGAGAATCCTTTGCAAACTTCAGCTCTATTCATGACTAAATGTGTTGCGGTAAAGACTAGAAGAGACAAAAAAGGTAGGAAAATTGAAGATATAAGACAACGGTTACACAATCAACAAACAATAATACAGGGAAATAATAGTAGGCAAAAAGAGCTATTAAAACTAATAAGCAGTCAGTTAGACTGACAATAGATGGTAAGAATTGCAGAGAGAGCAGAGACTTGATCGGGGTCTGACTCGTCGCATACTTTGAGAATTGAACAAGAATATCGTCAAGATTATAGGGTTCTACAGTAGAGTTCAGCAGACCACCTTTATGCCAAAAAGGAACACTAGTTTGGATGGGAATGTAGTTTTACCTTATTTGAATCTGATCCACCTGTACTTGTACTTTTCATGTTGAATTAAGGATTAATGCAAAATACATGCTTAGGCTGTCCTACAAAAATAAATTAAGAGGATTCCACATCCCCAGCTAGCAGACATTATTTGAATGAAGCAAAGAGATGATTCTCCACATTTAGCAAGATAAGATGGTACAAGAGACAGTATGGACTGTAATGTTTGTTAGACATTGAAAGTACTGTATTTTGTATGGTATATTATACAAGAAAGTATATTCAATATAAAATGTATTTCCTTATGCTCATGCATGCATTAATGGCTCAAGAGTCATTAACATTCAGATCACAATCTGCATTTATATGTCAAAATCTAATAAATCACTATTGGGTGATAATTATCATCTTTGTTAATGATTTGTAGCACTAAGTCGAAATGTTTTTGACTACATTTTTGAAGTTTGTATTATTAGTTATCAGATGGTAATTATAATATGTTGTGGTTTTCTTAATGAAGTGAAATGACCATTTTGATTATTGAGTTTTCAATAAAAATTCAAAACATATGTGGTAGACAAGTATCAAAACAGGTAAAGAAAAAAATAGTCCTTACCTACCCTAAGAGACTCCGTGTGTGGCTTACTCTTCCAGTCAAGATATAAATGCTTTCACAGCGTAGGGTCCACATATGGGACAAAAATACCTGACTCAATCTTGTCAATTAAAAGACTTCCTTTATTAAACACACTATATACTACATTGGAACACGATGTGCAGAGGGGGACACAAATGAGACAGATGTTAACGCGTTTGTGTCATCAAAGGCACTTCCTCAGAGACTGTTCCGGAATTTTTGTGCCGCGCATGGACCACATGTTGTGGAAGAATTAATATTTTCGATAAAAGTCCCATCGTGTACACACTAATAACATGTCTCCAAATATGACCTCTATAAGAATGATCACAGCATACTCTACTATAGAAATACATTTACAATATTTTGGATCTAAATGATGTCTAACCCTTCACGTTCTTGCAAGTTTTCCTCTCATTTCAGAAGATGCACTTAGTCCAGATAAAAAAGATGCAAAATGGCCTTTTTACATTCTGGATTATTTAATTAATGACTGATATTTAGATTTTGACTCTTCATTGGTTCACAGCTAGACTGGTATGGAATTTTAATGTCTTTTGCAATAAAAGTTTATTTTTTATTCTGTATGTTCATTATTGTGTTATGCATACATATATAAAATTACACAAAATGACCTCTTTATATTGTGAAATAATGTTCTCCTCCCTGAACTTGGCCATTTCGTATGATCCTGGTTATTGTGGCTAGGACACAGAATACAAAGGGAAGCTCTGTCTATTTGCAATAAGTATTGCTTCAATGCAGCAAATGTGGAGCATCTGAGCTGATATCAGCTGTGGACACAAAGAATCAACATTCAGGCGAGAAAAGTAAATTTCAGTCAGGTAAGTGGCATTTCCGGGGGTCGCATGGAATGTTCGATCAGGAGGTTATAGCAATGTGCTTACAACAGTAAGCTAGGTGTTTTTATATATACATACATCATAAAAAACACACACCAACTAAAAAGAGAATAAATCGTTTATTTAGGATTCAGAATAAATGGAGTATACGGAAGGAAAAGTAGGGTCTCAAATATTTTTGAATAAGCTTCTAAATGATTTAACATTTTTGGATAAACTTTTCAAATTATTTAAGATTTTGAAAAATGATTTAATATTCATAGATTTTTTTTATATATGATACATTTTGATATTTTCAAGCATTCTTGTTTTCTTGACATTATGTCCCCATGTTTTCCTGCAAAAGCATGTGAGCATTAAATAAATTGTGGTATATAAGAGCATATTCAAAATAGTATATATAGTTACCAGTATTGATCCAGAGAAAGAAAAATATACACAATATGCTTTAATTAAAATAAGATTCATATTTTTAAGCATGGATGTAATTGATATATTTTGATAATGTTGGATTTTCATCAAAATTATGTTAAAGCTAAAGATTGTTTCCAAGTGCCCTCTGTGGACATATTTAGAACTGTAAGTGCAGAAATCTGCAGGTGAAAGTAGGAATTCTTCATAATAGACACATTGAGCATATTGAGTTGTTATGCTACATTTAGTTATCAAAGACTGTGTATACCAAACTCTCCTTCTTTCAGAAACATTATTAGACCATATACAAAGGGGAACTGTCATTTCTTTGGAATTTACACCATACGGAAAAGGGACATTTTGGAGAAAGAACCCCCGGGGGTATTAAGGCCCCTTGCTTTAAGCTTTGCATGTTTTAACTTCTGTTAAATAACATATAACTTGTGTTAACCTTTTGAAGATGCTCTGTTTTCTTTAAACTTTTATTAAAGATTTCACATATTCCATCTGTTCCACACAGGAAACATGATTAATTGTTTCAGTGTAGAAATGTTGTTAATAAGTGCAGGGCAGTCATCAGAAATGTTGGGGCCCCTAACAGCTCAAGATCAGGGCCCCCGGGGGCCCGCCTCCAAGCCTGCCACCAGGGCCTGCCTCTAAATCCCACCCAGAGGAATACACACACAGACACAACCACACGCACTGATACAGAAGGACACAGATACACACACACAAAGATACACACATACTGACACACATACTGAAACAGACATACACACATATAAGCATACATACTGACACACACATACGGAAACAGACATACACACATATACAGACATACATAGTGACAGACAGACACATACTAACATACATACAGACACACACATGCATAAGGACATACATACACACACAATCATACATACATACATACACGCATACATACATAAATACTGACATACATACACACACATACATACAGACAAATACATGAATACATACTGACATACATACAAACAAACACATACATACATAAATACATACACATATATACAGACACATACATACACATACATACATATACAAACTGACATACATACATGTGGGAAGTGACCCTTTTTAAAGATATAGGGCCCATCGGGGGCCCTATCTGCGTGCGTATCCCGGTGCAGCTGCACCACCAGTGCAGCCACTACATATGGGGCCTGGGCCACTGGACCATGACAACCATCATGGCTGTAATCCCCTGATGCATGTGGTGTGGTGTGTGTAGTGGATGCATGGAGTGGTTACCTAATAGGGCTGGAATGGCTGATTACAGCACTGGAAGGGTTCATTTGGCTGCCTCCCAAGATCTGGGTGCACATGCATTTGACAAATTGGCATCACAAACTAACCTATGATGTCACTCACTTGTGATTGATCACTGTCACTCCGATTTATTTGGTTGGTGGGGCATTAATTGTTAAATTGTTAATTGAATCCTGTATTTCTGCTGAATGAGAGCCAGTGATACAATTTTATTTTATTTTTATTCTTTATTTTTATTGTGCACTGAATAACAAAAGATGCTTGCAATGCCACTACGGCAGTTACAGGCGATTTAAAAACGGGTATATGTTTCTTTTGCATGGCATTTGGAAAAAAGCACAATTTTTATAATGCGTAAATAAGCTTAATAAACGCTAACTTTGTATGTCTGTTGTAGACATACGTTATGATCATCAGGCGTAAGACCGTAAACATGCAGAGAGTATATACTAATAATTAATAATTGTTAAACATTGCTCAGCTAGCTAGAGTACCCTGTTTAAATGGCTTAACCTAAGTTTTATCAAGAGTGTCAGACAGGGTGTTAGGGGAATAGTTAAAGGCTTATCAAGCTTAAGTATCTCCTGCTGCCTTAGGTCAGGGAGTTCTGCAGTGCTAAAAATCATGAGTTAAAAACAAACTAGACATATTGATATCTTAAGTTAATGATTGGTTGCATAAGTGCCAATTAACTCGTTAGAGTCTAACAATCGTAATGTGTCAAACTGGGTGTTCAGTAGATAGGCTTAGTCGGGTAAAACAAGCTACATATTTAGTCCAGCTGTGTAGCAATGTTAATCAGCAGTCTGTGATCTGGCTTAGCTCGCTAGTCTACCCTCCATTAAGGGGGGCTCTCTAAGCAGGAAAACACTGTCCACTGTATATTAAGTTAGTGCAACATGCTAGGCTAACTATTAAGTGTAAACAATAACCAATAACTGGGGCACATTTAAGTTAAGCAGGTCATCTGGACCGCGGTGGGCAAAGTCTTAAGAAACTCAGATGGTAGGTGGCAGGCATAGTGTCATGTGAGAGTCACCGGTCAGCCGATTCCCAGGATCGGAAATGTCCAGGAGTGTGCTGGTGGGTCGCAGAGGTCTCCCCAATCAGTGTCTCTCCATTTCCCCACCGGGGAACGGTCTGGGGTTTTGGTAGCATGGGTCTCCTGTCTGCGTGCAAGCGGATCATGTGCTCGGTTTCCCTTGGGTAGCCTGCGATGGCTGTAAACCTCAGAGGATTGAAGAAGGTGAATGCGGGGGGATCTCATGTCGACCCACGGCCCAGGTAGGTAGCGTTTCAGGGCTGTGTTGTGCGGGGTAGCCAGGGGTTCTCTGGCATGACGCAGTTGCCTCGGTGGAGCAGTGGTCTCCCTGAGGAGATAGGGGCACTGGGGAGGCAGTCCCAAGGTATGTCGCTGTTGTTTATGCCTTAAGCGACTCACCGCTGGTCCGAGGCTATCTCGCTGAGGCTTTCTTCGGGTCGTCTTCCGCCTTCTCCCAGCTATCCTTGCTGCACCCTGGCTCAGTCTTGGAGCTGCGGGCTGTGGCTTGGTGTCTCGCGGGGATGTTATCGATGGGACCTCTCCAGGAGTGCCCTTGCGGTCGGCGAGTCTGGCCCAGAAGTCGGCTATTATACGGTCCAGTTGTTCTGCAAGTGTGGGCAGGGAGGGTCTGGGAGTTGTCTCACATGTGGCATCTGCCATGTTGTGTGTCGCTGGTCCGGCAATGCGGGAAGGCCCAGTGTGATGCCGTGTGCTTGAGCTGTTGGCTGAGGTTACCAGGATGTCCCTCACCGGCAGGGGGGGGGAGAGTGTGTCGGGTAGACCCCCAATTAAATTGGCTGCAGACGGTGGGGGATCGGCCACCTCCCTTGTGTCGCCTGAGTAGGCCTCATGTAGGCCTCAGGTCAATCTCCTGGACGTAGACGCCGATGTTGGTCGAGGACTTGGTAGCGCTCTGTCACTTTGGTAGACCTCTTTTTCTGGGGCTTAAAAGTATAATATTATGGCTTTGTGCTGTGATTTTAGCTGGGTTTAGGCTGTTTAAGCACAGAGCTCGTTCGACATGCGACCACTCGGCTTGGCTGCTAGGCTCCGCCCCCCCAGTGATACAATTTTACAACATAAAAGGAGGCTTCATATTTTTGCGTAACTCTTTCTACTCACTCCACAGCCGCAAAGAAAGCATTTAACATAGAACCTATCAAAAACAAGTAAGGTGTATATATAGTAAAGCACACCTAAGCACCTCCTCTTTCTTTGCTGCTCCACAACAAGTCAGGTTAGAGTATTATTTTATTTTCCTTGATTGTTTTGGTAAGGGGTTTTATCCTTCTACATATCTTGATTTTTCCATGTACTTATATTTATCTGCATTTATTATTGCTGCATTTCATAGTGCTGGGTTTTGTACAATTTCTTTGCTGTGCTTGTCTGGCTGCCTGTATCTTTCCTTAGTGTGTACTTAGAGCCTGTCACTGCCTCTGGTGCCTGACTCACATGCAGCCCCTCTCTCTTCCAACTGGGTTCTTGAGTTTATTTCACCCTGGGTGGAAGTTTTCCCCCTGCCCCCTAGTTTGTTCAGGTCCTGGGCACCGTTTGAGGTACACTTGCGGGACAATGAGGTGCCGCTATAAGGCGGTGGCTCCTTGCATTTGAGAGTTTACCCGACTTTCTGCGAATTCCATTCCAATGTTCATTCACGAGCATTTTTCAAGATTGCGGCAGCCAGTTTGGGTTTGCATGCGTCTCAGGAACAGTGCAGGTCCTTTAAGATTGGACCTCACTGTGTTTCCTCAGCATCTAGGGATATCTGTACTGATAAACAGTACTGCACAACTGTTGTCTACCTTTTCTATTGGAGTGGTTTCACGTGTAGGTCAGTCAGACTCTTGTTGGGAGTTTGCCCAGAAAATTAAGTGTTTCTACATGTAGGAGTGGATTACACCAATATACTGGGATTTTATTTATTTCTCTCTGGCTGCTGTGAGGGAGCCTGCACTTGCACACTCTACTTCTGG
The DNA here is from genome assembly GCF_036172605.1 of Pelobates fuscus. Taxonomy (NCBI): domain Eukaryota; kingdom Metazoa; phylum Chordata; class Amphibia; order Anura; family Pelobatidae; genus Pelobates; species Pelobates fuscus. Next base: position 17,744,487 of record NC_086327.1, read on the forward strand.
GTGAGACCCAGTGTGTCTGCCCCTACTGCACACCTGTTTGGTGTCCACTAACAGACCTGTTACAGTTCTACTATTACCTTTTTGCCTGCTTACCCATTGTACTGTCTATAATTTTGAAGCCACCACTTATCATGGAAGATGCCAATGCCCTGACAGGTGATTTACAGTCTATGATGAAAGCTGCCATAGCCGCTTCTGTTGAAAAGGCAGTTGCTAGAGTGCCGACCACTAGTTTGGATGCAGGCAAGCCTGCCCCTCTCCTGAAATGGGCACAATGCCTGGTGGACTCTGAGGAGTCAGATTTATCATTGAAAGAGCCTAGCTGCCCTGCTAAGCATTACTGGAAGGGCAAGAGCTCCCAAATTAAATCTTCTAAGGGCAAGGCGCCTGCTAAGAGGAGCAAGGCAATAGGACTGGCAGCACCGGTTGTAACATCTGCCCTTTCCTTTGATGAGGAATGGGGTCTACCCCAATTACTGTCCATCCTAGATGAATGGCAGCCAAGGACTGGGACAATGATACTAGCAAGTCTCCTGCATTCATGCGGTATATATTCCTAGCTGAGTCGCAGAAGCCTGAGACTGGCGAAGGTGTGTTGACGAAAACCCCACCAGATTCAGAGGTCATCCTTGAGCACTCTGGCCAAATGACATTTGATCTGCACAATATCCATATTTCTCACTCAGGGGATTGGAGACCTCATGGGGTATCGAATATCATGGCGGACTGGTTCTCCTGTTATTGGAGGGATGGCAGTGATTGGATACTGGACCAGAGGGTGTTTCGGTCACGTTAGATCTGTTTAATCCAGGTTCCGGATTATTACAGCTGGCTGCCAGATCCCCACTGCTTTGCAGTGAATGCATTCCTCCAAATCTGGCCTCCCGAAGGTCATCCATCACATTGGGTCTCAATGGGTCTCAGTGATATTGGTCACCCCTTTAGCAGGATAAACCTTGGTTTCTGAATCTCCTGCACCTTTCTTGCTGCATCCCTCTAGGGTTGAAAACACATTAATGGATGTTATTACTTTGTATTTTAACTATTACAGGATTTTGGTCACTACACTTGTGTGCTGTGCCAATTACTTTTATATTTAGTTTTAATACTGTTTTCATACTTCCTGGCATCTTTTATCTCTACTCCAAAGCAATCCTAGGGGGATCAAACCACCAACGCTATCATCATAGAGCAGTTAGTCTTCTCTATATTTGTGAGTATATTTTAACTATTTTTATCATATATATCACTTGTTTTATTGAGAGCACTATCTGTCACCTTATCTATTTTTTCATCACTATCTGTCACCTTTATCTATTAGTGGCCTTTCACAGGTGGGTAAAGACATCTTATGAAATTCATGAGCCCCAGGCTCGAGATGGGGCTATTTATCCGATTCCTTTACGACCATTCCTTCTGTCATAAATTTCTTGTCTTTTCGCTGCGGGATGGTCTTATTGGTCCATTAGTGTCGTCCATTCTGCGGTTTTCAGTGATGGGCACTCATGTTGGGAAGGACCCTTTGGCTTGTTGCTTGTAGCGGGTATACATCTCCAAAGCCCTCCGGGCCACAAGTATGTGCTGTTATGTCTTTTGTTTTGTCATATCCAGAAAGAGGATTAGGTGTACTTTACAATATAAATACTTTACTTGTTTTTTGATTGGCTCTTTGTTAAATGTTTTCTAAGCTGCTGTGAAGTGAGTAAAGAGAGTTATGCAAAAAATACTCGCCTACTGTCATTATTAAAATTAAGATTATTAGTACACTAAAGCTAGTAAAATCTTCAAAACTTTACCTCCTATGATTTTCTATTAATTTTTCTTAAAATACATAATTTGTTTTTCTTAAAATACATAATTTGTTTTAATGCATTATCCACCTTTAAATGGAATTGAAGGATCACGATAAGGTATCCTTTTTATGGGTTTATGGGATTTAACCCCTTAAATTTATTTATGATTATAGTAATTGTACAACTGTACAGTTACAATAATCATAAGCTGAAAGTCTCTATTACTGCATCTGTGCAACAAAAATAAAAACAAATGGATATTAAGTTACTATATGTAATCATACAAAAAATAAGCCTGTCACTATTTATACTGTATCTTATTTTTGGCAGCTCCTAGTTGCTATAAACCCAAGGATTATAATGTTCTCCTCCCTGAACTTGGCCATTTCGTATGATCCTGGTTATTGTGGCTAGGACACAGAATACAAAGGGAAGCTCTGTCTATTTGCAATAAGTATTGCTTTAATGCAGCAAATGTTGAGCAACTGAGCTGATATCAGCTGCAGACACTAATTATCAACCTTAACTAGGAGCCGGCAAGGAAAGTCAATTTCAGTCAGGTAAGTGGCATTTCAAGAGGTCACATGGAATGTTCGATCAGGAGGTTATACCAATGTGCTTAACACTGTAAGCTAGGTGTTTTATATATATGCAGGGCCGTCTTTAACGCGCGGCAAACGGGGCAGCTGCCCCGGGCCCAATTGCTCCTAGGGGGCCCAGAGCAGCTGCTCTGTGGGACCCGTGATTTGCGCAGCCCCTATGGACTGGGCGGAGCGGCTCCCGCACACTGAGGAAGCTCCCCGGGTGGCCCATGCACTAAGGGCCACCTGGGGAGCATGTGTTAGCAGGGGCCCGGTCGGGCGCTGTGGCGCTTAAACAGCGCGACCAGGCCCCTTCCTGTTCTGCAGCCGGCTGGGAGGAAGTGACGTCACTTCCTCCCACCGGAGATAACAGCCGCGCAGGAGGAGGAAGGCAGGGAGGAGGGGAGTTCCAGAGAAGAACTCCCATCTGCCTCAGCCTGCCACTGGACCAGGGAAACCACCCTCCAGGAAAAGGTAAGAACCTGGAGGGTGGTTAAATGTATGTCAGTAGGTCTGTGTGTGTGTATGTCAGTATGTCTGTGTGTGTGTCAATAATGTCTGTGTGTGTCAGTGTGTGTGTGTGTGTCAGTATATCTGTGTGTGTGTGTCAGTATGTCTGTATGTCAGTATGTCTGTGTGTATGTCAATAATGTATGTGTGTCAGTGTGTGTGTGTGTGTCAGCATGTCTGTGTGTGTGTGTGTGTGTGTGTGTGTGTCAGCATGTCTGTCAATGTATGTGTGTGTGTGTGTGTCAGTATGTCTGCCAGGATATATTTGTGTGCCCGTGTATGTGTGTGTCAGTATGTATCTGTGAATGTTTTAATGTCTGTCTGTGTGTATGTGCCAGTACGTATGTCAGTGTGTATGTCAGTATGTCTGTGTGTGTGTGTGTCAGCATGTCTGTGTGTGTTAGTATGTCTGTGTGTGTGTGTGTGTGTATGTAAGTATGTCTGTGTGTGTGTGTGTGTCAGTAGGCCTGTGTGTGTGTCAGTATGTCTGTCAGTGTATGTGTCTGTGTGTGTATGTAAGTCTGTGTGTGTGTCAGTATGTCTGCCAGGATATATTTGTGTGTCAGTGTATGTGTGTGTCAGTATGTATCTGTGAATGTTTTAATGTCTGTCTGTGTGTATCTGCCAGTACGTCTGTCTGTGTGTATGTCAGTATGCCTGTGTGTGTGTCAGTGTGTATGTCAGTATGCCTGTGTGTGTGTTTCAATGCGTCTGTCAGTGTATGTGTCTGTGTGTGTCAGTATATCTGTCAGCGTATGTATGTCTGTGTGTGTGTCAGTATGTCTGCCAGTGTATATTTGTGTGTCAGTGACTGTGTGTGTCAGTATGTATCTGTGAATGTTTTAATGTCTGTCTGTGTGTGTATGTGCCAGTACGTCTGTCTGTGTGATTGCGGGTTGGGCGTAATTGGGGGGTGAGGCGGGGGGAGGGGCAGAGCCCAGGGGGCCCAAGAAAATGCATTGCCCAGGGTCTCAATCATAATATAGATGGCCCTGTATATATATAGATACTTCTAAATATCCTTGCACTCAGACTCCACAAAAAAAATTAATTGCCAGGTGCTAGAAGCCAGGGTCAATAGATACACAAAAAAACAAAAGGATGGCCAGCACTCACGGTCTTTGCAGAGTTAAAACGTTATTTTATTGAAGAACCATTGAAACTGGATCAACGTTTCAGTCTCTTGCGGGAGGATCCTGATGAAAGTCCTGCAAGAGAACTGAAACGTTGATCCAATTTTAATGGTTCTTCAATAAAGTACTAGTTTTAACTCTGCAAAGACCGTGAGTGCTGGCCATCCTTATATACCGTATATACTCGAGTATAAGACGAGTTTTTCGGCATATTTTTTGTGCTGAAAACCCCCCACTCGTCTTATACTCGATTCACTGTCTGTATTATGGCAACTTACATTGCCAAAATACAGACCAGGACCGCCGGGGTCATTACAAGCCCGGCGGTCCTGTTGGGGGCTGGCAGTGAGCTGTTACTTACCTTTCCTGCAGCTCCTGTCAGCTCCCTTCTCCTCCGTGCCGGTCAGCTCCCCTGTCAGCTCCCACTGTAAGTCTCGCAAGAGCCGCGGGGTCAGAGCTTTGCCACGGGTTACCGTGAAAGGGAGCTGACAGGAGCTGCAGGAAAGGTAAGTTACAGCTCGCTGCCAGCCCCCCTCCTACACAGTCAGTGCCACTGGACCACCAGAGAATGTTAAAGCCAAAAGGACAAAAAAATATAAATAAAAATAATAAATATAGTAAATAATATAATAAAATAAAAAATTTAATTATATTAACATAACAAAAAAATATTAATAATATTAAAAAAATAATATTAAAATAATAATGATTTAAAAAAAATAATACAAATGCCCACCCCCCCACCAACGTTACACACTCTGCATCACATACACAAACACACTCTGCATCACATACACAAACTGCACTCATGCACACACACACTGCATTATATACACACACTGCATTCATACACATACACTGCATTATATACACACACACTGCATTCATACACACACACACTGCATTCATACACACACACACACACTGCATTCATACACACACACTGCATTCATACACACACACACTCTGCATTCATACACACACACACTCTGCATTATATATACACACACACACTGCATTCATTATATACACAAAATAAATATTCAATTAATATAATTTTTTGGGGATCTAATTTTATTTAGAAATGTACCAGTAGCTGCTGCATTTCCCACCCTAGTCTAATACTCGAGTCAATAAGTTTTCCCAGATTTTGGGGTAAAATTTGGAGTCTCGACTTATATACATGTATGTAAATACACTTGGCACTCCACAAACAATAATACAAATTATAACTTTGCCTGGGTGTGAACCCGCATTGATAATATAATAAAACAAATAAAGGGTGCACTCCAAGGTCTTCCAATCACAAAATCTGTGTTTGATAAAGTTTGAAATCAAAACATTGTCATCTAAAAAAAAAAAATCAACGTTTCGACCCATTCAGATCTTGAGAAAGACTTAAATTGGGTTGAAACGTCAATTTTTTTCAGTTGACAAGTTTCTTTATTAAACACAGATTTTTTTAATTGGAAGACCTCGGAGTGCACCCTATATTTGGTTAATTATATATACATTATAAAAAAACACACAAACTAAAAACTATTTTATGTCTAGCATAAATGGAGTATACAGAATGAAAAGTAGTGTCTCAAATATTTTTGGATACGCTTTTCAAATGATTTAATTTTTTCGAGTGAACTTTGAAAATGATTTTGAAAAATATTTTAATATTCATATATTTTTTCTTTATGATATATTTTTGACATGTTTAGCTGCATGTGAGCACAAGATGCATTGGAACAGTCTTAATTGACAGCACTGACGGCTCCGTCTGCACTACTTTGCAACGGCACTGGTTGGGTGTAATACTATGTCACTTTCACCAATTACACAAATGATGCCACAAAAGAGGATTGGATAGCCTGGAGTCATCATGACTACTCTCATAATCAGCAAAGAGTCAGAAAAATAAGCATGATGGTTAAAACTAACTTGGATATCGATATTTGTGTGTATGTGTCTGTCTGGCACTGTGTATCTGTGTGTTTTAAAGGACAAATCACAAAATATGTATTTTATGCCCACATAGTCATGACACAAGTTTACCATTACTTAAAGCTTAATTCATCTCTTTTCTTTTTAAGAAATACTATACAAAGTCCTGGAATACGATAGCATTCTCTCAAGTCAACACATCTACATTGGGTGGAATAACTGATTAAGCAGACAGAACTTCCAATGTCTTCATTGCTGTTCTCCTATTCATAACATTTCTGTTTGGACGAGTTATGAAACAATCTTTATATTTGGGTGCTTGGGTTCAGGATAAGAAAAACTGCTAATTCTACTTGTTTGTTTTCATCTAATTATTGGCAATCCATTAGAAACAATTATCTTTCCAATTCTTGAAATTACGATCCTCACGTATCCTCACTGTATATTGGGACTTGTCACGTGTAAGCTCACGAACTCTTTAATATATGTTATTATGTTTGAAGATGGTTTTATTCTCACAGTCATCAGCATAGACCGTTACCTGTTGGATTTCCACCCACACTGGTGTGAAAAACATATTACACCACGTTGCGCTACTATAATCTGCATCTACCTATGGGGATTAGCCATAATCTTTAGCTCACCTTATACCGTGATTTACAATTTCTGAAAGGACACAACCACCACCACTTTCTGTGACCATGTTTGTATTCTGCCTGAGAAAGGGGATCCTCACCATAGGCAACTGAAGATCCCATGATGCCTTTTAACTTTCCGGATAAGTGTGGGTTACCTTCTCCATTTTTTTGCAATCTGTTTTTGTTATTTACAAATTGTCCTTAAGATGAAGAAGAATATGGCCAGGACTAGCAAACCCTACAAAATTATTTTTATTGTAGTTATATAATTTCTTGTCTGTTGATTTCCTTACCATTTGTAGTACGCGATGACTATGGAAAAAGAAAGATTTGAAGAAAGCAAACTGCAAGTGTTATTGATCTTTGCTTTATGCTTAATCTGTTTCTACTCCTGTTTCAACCCAATACTTTACCTCTTTACTGTAGAGAACTTCAAAGAGATGTTCAAGAAGTCTACACTGTCCCTGATTGAGGCAAAGCTTAATGCAGTCTTTGTATCCTCGAACAATGTTCTAGATGAAAAAACAGCCTGTCATTCCTCATCAATGGTCAAATATAAAGTACATGTTGTTAATAGTGATGTCCCGAACAGTTCGCCGGGAACCGTTCGCCGGCGAACATAGCCTGTTCGCAGTCGCGAACACGCGCGATGTTCGGTCCGCCCCCTATTCGTCATCATTGAGTAAACTTTGACCCTGTACCTCACAGTCAGCAGACACATTCCATCTAATCAGCAGCAGACCTTTCCTCCCAAACCCTCCCACCTCCATGACGAATAGGGGGCGGACCAAACATTGCACGTGTTCGCGACCGCAAACACGCTATGTTTGCCGGCGAACGGTTCCCGGCGAACTGTTCGGGACATCACTAGTTGTTAATAACTAACACAGTTATTTATTCACCAAAGTGAGAACTTGAAAATGAAATTCTAATTTAAGGCCAAAATTGTTGAACTGGAAAACTTATCTGAGTCAGGTATGTTTTCAGTTTGGCTACTCTGGACCTAAATAGGAAAATCTATTTAAATTCACTTTGAATTCTCACTTAAGTAAATAACCCTGTATATTACCCAAACCAGGAGCATGTTCTATAACAAATGGATATTTCCTTTCAGCATTCATGTCCTACAATATTTAAATTAGTTTCCCTGCAATGTAATAAAACACATTTGCTCTTATAACTCTCTATATAAGACATTTACAAAGTCATTGACCTAAAGGGTTTGGGGGGAAAAATGTATAAAATTAATTCACTTTCTGAACCTGGAGTGTTTGTATAAAACGTGTGTAATTAGCGCTCTATATTTCCCTGGCAATGAGTATTAAAAATAATTCAAATATAGCGCATACAATAAAATATATATCATGTATAATTATTACTTGTATTTATATTCAGATGTTTGTCTCAGGTGATGAATACATGAATCAGGTGATTGGCCAATAAATAATGACAATTTTAACATATCCAACTCAGGGTAACCAATTCATAAAGTTGACATTAGTGAAACAGCTGTGAGTTTTTTAAAGCATAAATTAAAAATACATATATTGACTTTGCCCTCCAACTCCCAGTACTCTTGGTCAGTTGCCTCAGCTCTGGTGCAATGTGTACCAAACAAACCAGAAACATATTTGTGTATGCACAATTTCATTATATTAATTTGTATAAACAGAGTTTTTAATATCACTGTAATAGACATCAGAGATCAACTATTGACATCAATGCAAGCCTCGTGGGTAGCTCAATGTCTCTAATGAGGTAAAAAGTGGTTTCAACTATTTTTACTTTTTTATTTTTACCCCAAGAAATATAAGCAGAATGAATATCAACTCACTTAGAAACAATATAAAATGTCTCAAAATGCACAAATGTGATCTATCCACCTGACCTCATGAGCAGAGCCACCCTAACTAATTGGAATCACATACCATCAATATTGTAAACAGGATCCCTAAAAAGGTGAAAAGATGGCCTGTTTCAGTTGCCCTTGGATGAGAAAGAAAACTGTCCTGAAATCAAGGTAAAATAAAGGCCCTTTGGACATCATGTAGCTCTTTAAAGTGGAAGTGATACATAGTAGAGGTTAATCCAAAGGGGGAGAAGGGGCAGCTCCAAGACTACTGATGAATGTGTGTTTGAGTATATTGGCTTAAATGAGCAGACCCCAACAAGTCAGGGGAGAGAGTTACATTTTAGAAGTAGAATCTAATTTCCCATCATTTTTAAACTTCACCAGCTTCCACTGGAGACATATGTTCCGGAGATCAGGAATCTGGAGGTAGAAAAAAAACAACTGGGATCCCAAAATACGCTGGCCAAATTAGAGAGGTAATTGTCAACTACATTCTATCGACTAAATATTTTATGAGGGGATTGCTGTCTCGTGTATTCCTGACAATAGCAGCCAAAAATGCAGATGGCTTATGGAGTTTCTGAACCAGTAAACCAGGAGAACCACAAATGGAGTCTTCCAGGGAAGTTGTGGTCCATTTTCTGAGCATGCCAAAATGATGGGCCCATATACAGGCAATTAGGAATATACCTTCTCACACTGATACACACATATATATATATATATATTAATACTTTTACATATACACAAAAACAGATGCACACATACAGGCACATGTTTACATATACATACACACACACAAAGGTGCACACATACAGGCACACCTTCACTGATATACATACGCAGAGATGCACACATACTGTCCATGCATATCTTTACATATTCACCCATACTCAGATGCATATATATAGGCACAATTTTACATACATATGCACAGATGCAAACTCACAAATATGCAGTCACAGACTCACACAAGTACATTAACACAGGTACACTCACAATTTTAACAAATGTAGGTGCACACTCACAGATATGCACACATAGGCACATAGGGAGAAAGTAAAATGAGAGTATATACAGTGCTAACTCAGGGGCAGTACACACTGATGATTGGGATACCCTCAAAACGAAAACTGGTCAAATAAAAAACAAGTTGTATCTAGCATTTTAGAAGGTCACTCTCTTTGGGTAGGATTTTCCTTACCCCTACACAGCGGTGCACAAGGCCTGAATGTCACAGGTGGCTAAGATGTAGTTTGGTTTAGATATTGCAAGACAGTAATAGAGTCCTTCAGGTAAGACTTCCTTTTTTTTAGCACTTAGTTGTAACAATATATCCAGATACTCAGAAAGATTTTATAGCACGGCTTTAATGCCGATTATTACATTTTTATGTATTTTAAGTAGAAAATATATCACAGGTGTTTAGAATATTTAGAATATTTAATTAACAACATTCTTTGTTGCTGAGAATGTCTAGATTTTTAACTTTGTCCAGATAGCTGGTAAATATATGTTTTTAATTTTAGAGGTAGGGTCGTGATCTAATTTAGTGCAGAGGATGACCAGGCCACTGCCGTCATTGCATTTGAAAGTGTATTTTTGGATTTTGTCACTTAAACCTATATTACACTATTGATATCCCTTTTGTTTTTAATGCTTTTGTTCCAATCAGGCTGTGGTCGAATATACACCACATACATTGCATGTTCTGCATGTTTAGTCATTTGCTACATCCCTGGCAAGGATTATATTGTCACAGTCTGTTGATCTTAAGCTAGTTGGTAGTGTATTTCCATTTTTATTCATATTAATACACAATTTTCCGAAAATGCTACACCATCAGAGGCATATGTTGTGTTTTATAAATCTTGTCAGAGGCTCTATAGCACAACGATTAATGGAATACTATATAGTGCCTAAAATCTATATTCCATTGTACAGTGCTATGGAATTTGCTGGTGCTATGTAAATAATAAAATAATAATAGTAATAACATTTTTTGCCCCAAATAGTAAGAGGTTCACTTGGATTCCAGAGCCCCCCTTTTTATTAAAAATAAAGTAACTAAAATAACCCTTTACTTACCTGTAATCCAACACAGAAACATAATTTTTCTGCAGGCTGATCCACTTCTGATGATGTCGTCAGGATTGTCCAATGCAATGCTTCTCGCATTGAAGCACTTTGGACGTAACGTTCATGTTTAGCAACTTTCGTGATGCACCAATCAAATACTTCTCATAGAGAAACATTGACTGAATGTTCGATAGCCTCATGCAATGCGTGAATGAGGATGTTATATATAGAGAACTAAATTATCAGGGTGAGTGGAGGTGTGTATCGCCTTGCAATGCAAACATTGACGTATCTCTGAAACGACAGTGTTTTATATTGCCAAAGCAAAACTGCAGACGCACTGCTCTGAGACTGAGAAAACAAAGTTTTGAATGCAAAACTAAACATTGAGAAATAAGTTTTTTTTAGATATCAGAGTGTCTGGGATTGCTATGATGCAATTCATCAAAACTGTTATTTATTTTAATATGTTTAATTTTTTTTAAAGGAACTAAAATTATCAGTGTGTTGTGAGATAATATATGAAAACATTTGTAAAATGTAGTCATAAGTAAAAGAAATATATTTTATTTATTACAACTTTTACTTTACCTTGTTCTTAACTGTTTTAAAATGTCTTTAATTTATGTGTTATGTTTAAAGTGAAAATAAAAACGGTTGTGGTAGAAACAGTGGTTGTTATATCTCATTCTATAATCATCAGTTATAAACCAACGTGATATCCTTATAGTTAAGATCTCTTCTGTGAGGACGTGATGTTATGAGAATAGATTGAAATATTGTTAATATTTAGCGATTATTTAAAGGGACACTGTAGCTTACTGAAGCAGTTTTAGTGTTAACTCCTAAATGGCAGAGAATTAAGCAGGGACACTACAGGGAAATGATCTATACACCAAAACTGCTTAAATAAGCTAAAGTTGTTTTGGTGACTATAGTGTCCCTTTAATGAATATTATATATTGTGCAGGATTGTACAATGGTACATTAAACAGGTTAAGCAAATAAATTATAAACTTATGCACAGTATAAAAAAAAAAATGCAGTGCATCTGAAAATGATTCAGACAAAACAAAATGGTGCAAAAATTGGCCAATCAGTGCCCTGGAAGATATAGATATTATGTATATATTTTTCTTTGCAAAGGGTGCATTTTTGCATGATTTGTTTCAGAGGTCAAGTTAGAAGAAATAACGAACAGAGGGGAAAAAAAGGAGGAAAAGTAAAAACCAAATCTATATTTATATATTATATATGTATTAAATGCCCCCTAACTATCAATCATCTTTCTTACCATCAACTATCTTCTCGTTTTAGCTCCAGAGATGGAACTCTGTATCATGAAACAAACAGAATGGCTTGTTCATTCCTTGTTTTGTGATTCGGTCATATGGCGATTGCTAATCACCCAAAATTCAGAGAAATCGTGGTTCACTTAAAACAGAGTGCACAAGTGTAATACATATTGACAAATAAACTCAGGTAAACATATTGCAGCCGAACCATGCAAAACAATAATACACCTACAGGGAAGAGAAATTACCAAATGTGCAATCTGTATCTAAGTACAAAAATGTATAAAACATATATAAAAATATACGCATTTTAGAGCAAAATGGTAAAATCAAATAGAAAACTTTAGAATCAAATGTTACAGGAGACATGATGCCTGTAAAGTGCAATAAGTAGATAAGATTTTCGAATAAAAAAATTGGATTTTATCACTGTCTTAAACATGTAGCAGCTGAATGAGAATAGTTGATATTCTGTGATAGGGTTTTAATAGGAATGGTACAACTCTGTAATCATTGAGTTGTTGGAGTAGGTGCAAATAGAGGGCAAGGTGGAGACGTCACAGGTGATGAAGACCAATCAGGACATTCTAATTTTTGGTATAAATTAATGTATTTGTTAAAAAAAAAAAAAAAAAATTCATCCCCAGGGTTTTTCCAGTTCAAATGATTTTCATCCAATTTAGAAAAAAATTTTGGATGAACAAAAAGGGAGCTAAAATTGGTCAATCTGTGTGTTGCATTAAATATATATATATATATATATATATATATATATATATATATATATGTATATATATATATATATATATATATATATATATATATATATATATATGTATATATATATATATATATATATATATATATATATATATATATATATATATATATATATATATAAATATATAAATGCAGATTTATTTAACTTTTCCTCTTTCTTTTCACTAATGGTCATTTCTCACTTGGTCTGTGAATAAAATCACAATTTAGTGGCTGTTCCCCAGCCATCAATCATCTTTTATCCCAATAAACATCTCTTTTATTGGCTCCATGGACGGAACTCCAAATCATGAAACAAACTAGCATGCATATCCATTGTCTGGTTTGTTTAATCCATTATAATTCCATTTATACTTCCAATTACAGAATTCGGACAACATGTCAATTGCCCACAATTTCGACAAATCCCACTTGATTTGAAATCAAAGTCTTTATGTTGCTAGATTAGGCAAAAATTAAAACCAACCATGAATGAGAACCCTTTACAAACATTAGCTCTATTTGTGACTAAAAACATGTTGTGGTAAAGACTTGGAGACAAAAAAAGGAAGGCTTTAAAGAAAAGCAGCATGAGAAATCAAGATAAGACAACTGTTACATAATCAACAAAGACAAGAAAATAATATTAGGAAAAGAGAGCTTGTAAAAGTAATGAAGAGTCTGGTAGACTGACAATAGACAATACGAACTGAGGAGAGAGGAGAGACTTGATCCTGATCTGACTCGTCACTTACTTGACGTACTGAACAGAGATACTGTCAAGATTATTGGGTTCTATAGTAGACTCCACCAGACCACATTTACCCCAGAATTGTCACTTTTTTCTAAATGGGACAACAATTTGGATTTGAAATCAGTTTCTCTTATTTGAGTCTGATCCATCACTAGATATAATTTTAATGTTGAATAAATAAATAATGCAAAATGAATGCCGAGGCTGTCCTACAAAAATAAATTTAAGAGGGCTCCACATCCAAGCAAACAGATAACATGTAAATGAAACTAGATGACTTTTTACATTTGGCAAGATAAGAGGGCACAAGAGACAGTATGGACTGTAATGTTTGTTTGACTTTGAAAGTATATTCTATATAAAACTTATTTCCTTATGCTCAGGCATGCATATAAGCCAGCATTCAGGTCACAATCTGTGGTAGACATGTGTCAAAACAGGTAAAGAAAAAAAAAATATTTATCTATCCTAATATACCCCAACCAGAACCAGGCGGGGGAGGGCTCCCACAGTACTGCCGGGCTGGCCCGCCAGACAGCTCATCGATGGGGGGGTGCCATGGGTTTGCGTCCACCGGCCCGGGGCCCGGTAACAGGTCCACTACACCCCGGACGGGGCTGTGCTGGACCCTGGGTCGAACGACCCCAGGCCCCAGAACACACGGGACCCACCTAGACCCCAGATACACCCCCCAGATCACAACCCAGGTCTCAACTTTCAACCCTCCCAAAACAACCAAAGGGAGCGAACACCTAAAAAAGGGGAGGAAAAACAATAATGGACCCCCCTGGGCAAAAATGTTCTCCTGTTACAACAGTTACCTATCCAGTAACTATGTTAGTATATGTTATTTTAATCTTGCTATCAGGCTCAACCGCCCATAGGGGACACATTATTGCAAATGGAAGCATGAAAAAGGGGGGGAACTGGGAGGGGAAGGAGGGAGGTGGGAGGGGAGGTAGGGGGAAGGTGACGGGGGAGGACACAATCATTAATGACTTGCTGACAGCCCACCTCCAAAGTCCACAGACACGCCCGCAATGTACGGAGCCAAGCAGAGGACACCTGCCACCACGCCTCCCTAGACTCCAGACCTACAACTAGATCACCCCCACAGGACCCACACAGGACATACAGGACTCGGAGGGGGGACCACGATAGCAATTAACACCTGACCCAAGGATCCCTACGACTCCTACAGCACAAGGTAAAACTCCTCCCAACAAGCACCCCGACAACGAACACACAGAGGCGACAGACTGGGGTTCAAACTGCTATCAATGACTGCGGGAAGGGGGGAGGTAATGCTGGTATGCCATATGTAAAGTAATCATGTGATCCTGTTACTGTTAACATCCAGAGCGCACGCAGAACGCCGACTCCGAGAGATGGGAGGAAGCGGCCTTTCGCTACCAAGGCAGCACACATCTCCACCTATGAACCACAACCACCATGGAAGTGACCCCTTTTCCTGGACCGATTACCTCGGGACATCAGGTACATACACTCACCTCACTAAGATATCGCAGCACATCGTTTCCCCCACCCACCTCAGCACTATGGGCCTCTCCACATAAGGCTACCCCCACAGAAGACCTAAGGCCACCGACCCCAACCACTACCTTAATAAAACTTAACCCACAGATGCCTCCATGGCCAGGGGCCGCTTCACACCCCGGATCCCGTCACTCCCTCCATCCCAGCTCACACCCCACACCAAGACTGTCACTCCATCTACAGCACCTTCCCAGGGGAGTGGGCTTGACACCGACTGATCCACTTCCCCCACCAACCGGCCCAAGCCACAACACACAAACCAGACTCACTCCACCCCGAAGGACACCTGGCAACCACCAAGTAAGACCAGGCGCAACCAAACAATCCCTTTATCCCCAACTCTTCTAATACTCATCCTCTCCCCCTCTCTCACCAGCCCACCCCAGAACCCCCCCCCCCAATTTCACCCTCCACACTTCCATCCACCCCCCCTCCCCCCACCAAATGGCAAATACACCCACGGACTCAATGGCACAAACGCCTGCCCCAAACAACAAGACTGGACTACGCCACACAAGCCACAACGCACCCAGCAAAAACAGCACACTAACGTGCGTCTCCATCAACTGCAAAGGCCTGAACAATCCATCTAAAAGGCACCAATTTCTATGCTGGGCCAACAGAATGAAGGCAGATATACTCCTACTCCAGGAAACCCACTTTGCACACCAAAAACCTCTTCCTCTCCTAAGCCGACACTACAATAAGTACTTCACAGCAAACTCTCCAATAGGAAAACAGGAAAACTCTCCAATAGGAAAACGGGGTGGCAATCATGCTCCGTAAATCATGCCCACTAAACATCACACAAACACACCCGGACCCACAAGGGAGATATATAACAATCACAGGACGCATAGGCCCCCAGCGATACGCATTCACTTCCATTTACGCCCCCAACCAACCGAACAAACTGTTCTGGAATACAATGCAAGCCCACTTGAAACTATTCCCGTCACACCATCTAACTGTAGGCGGCGACTTTAACGCTACACTACACCCGATCCAAGACAGACACTGCATGGAACCACCCACACGCAATCAACCGCCCACGGCAAAATCAGACAAACTGCTACTGTCCTTCGTGACCGACGCCAACCTACTAGACGTATGGAGAATTAAACACCAGACAACTAAGGACTACACCTTCTATTCGCACCCTCATCACTCTTACTCCAGAATAGATATGTTCCTTACATCCCCGTCCCTCGCAGAACACATCAAGACCTCTATAATAGGGTCCATCACATAGTCAGACCATGCGGACATCACCCTAACGATCGACTTACCTAACATCGCCCGTCCCTGGACCTGGCGATTGAACCCCACACTCTTACACAACCCAGCCCACATAGAAACCATTCAGCACTTGCTCTCTGAATACTTCACAACAAACGCACCCTCGGTTCAATCCGAAGGAATACTATGGGCAGCACACAAAACAGTAATCAGAGGTGTGCTCTTAAACCTAGCCTCAGCTTAGAAGAAGCAACGTCTCCAAAAACTAGAACACACCCTCAAATGCCTCAGAACACTAGAGACCCAATTTAAGAACGACCCAACCCCAAACATAGTAAAGCAAATTACGACCTGCCATAGACCTGAAGGAATTCATGGCGGCAGATGCCACTAAAGCCCTCCAATGGACCAAACAATTATTTTATGAAAAATCCAACAAAGCTGACACACTGCTAGCCCGTAGACTACGTCAATGCGCTGCACACAAACACATCGACAAGATCAAAACCCCAGACGGTCAAATCAAAGACCTTCCCAATCAAATAGCGGAAGTTTTCCAAACGAAGACTTATATGACCACAACCCAAAAACGCGCCTTAACCCGAACATTCTTCGCGAATTGACTGACCAATTCTTGACCTCAACCACGCTACCAGCACTCAGCCGAACAGCAGCAGACCAAATAGCCGCCCTAATTACTGAAGAAGAGGTAGCAAAAGTCATCAAAAACCATAAACCGAATAAATGCCCAGGCCCAGACGGGTACACAGGAATATACTACAAAACATTCACAAATACGCTCACCCCACACTTATGCACACTATTCAACACAATAATGTCTGGAGACCCACTGCCCAGAGACATGCTACAAGCAAATATTTGCCTCCTCCCAAAACCACATAAATCGCTCCTTGAACCTGGCCACTATCGCCTCATCTCCCTATTAAACGTAGATATCAAACTATTCACAAAAATTCTAGCCAACCGCCTAAACCCATTCCTACACAAACTAATTTACCCGGACCAAGTTGGCTTTGTCCCCAACAGACAAGCCTGTGACAACATCAGACGCACCTACGACCTGATATGGGTCGCCACACGAAAAAAAACCCCAACTCTAATACTATCGCTCGACGCCGAGAAAGCGTTCGACCGCTTGCTCTGGCCATTCCTGTTCGCAGCCCTACACAAATTTTACTTCCCACAGCCTTTCCTAAACACACTCGGATCACTCTACATCTCCCCCACGGCTAGTCTTCTACTCCCACTAACCCACCCACCCTCAATCTCTCTAACACGGAAATAAATTATCTAGGGACACACATTCCTAAAGATCTCACACACACATACAAACGCAACTACACCCCGCTACGACAACAAGCGGCTCAAGACCTACAGTCATGGGCCGGTCTCTCAATATCATGGCTAGGCAGATTGGCGTTGGTTAAGATGAATCTACTTCCTAGATTCATCTACCTCTTTCAGGCCCTACCCATACCACTCACGGTTATCGATTTCAAAACCCTACAATCCCAAACCGACCGCTTCATATGGGCCAATAAAAAAGCCAGGATCAAACGAATGACACTTTACGTCCCGAATATGGCAGGAGGCCTAGGCCTCCCCCACTATATACATTACTACCACACCGCGCAATTAGCTCAAGCACAGCACTTACATGCCCCATATGGTATAAAGAGATGGGTAGACCTGGAACACACCATATTTGGAAGGGACTTCCCATCCCTCTATATTTGGCTACCCAAACAAGCCAGACCACAAATGCCTGTCACCACACCTGCATTAACCAATACCATCAGAATATGGGATAAGATGGCACACAAAAGCGCTTTAACCTCGAATCCCTTACCCCTCACACCGATCTTACGCAACATGCAATTCACCCCGGGCATGACACCCCAACACTTCTCCAGGTTTGAGGACAACGATCTCCTCCGCTTCTACCAATTCTTCCGAAATGGCACACTCCTGCCCTTCCCCGATCTACCCCAACAAATGCCGCTCACCACCTTTGACCACTTTCGCTATATCCAAATCCGAAGCTTTTTTACTACTCCTACGAACAAAAAAGCGAGCACCACAACCCTTACTACATTCGAAAAAACCTGCATGACGCTCCCGATGCACAAAGGCCAGATATCCACTCTCTACACACAAATAATCACAACCTTCACAGAGGGATCTCTCACGTACGTGTCGGCTTGGGAGAGGGACTTAGGGCCACCAGATCACCCCTCCGACTGGAAGGAGATATGGGAAGCTATAGCCTCAGTCTCCATATGCATAAATCATAAGGAGCAAGCATACAAGACGCTAATGCGCTGGTATCTCACCCCCCCCCCTCCGACTTAAGCAAATGGGAGTCTCGGCCACTGATCGGTGCTGGAAACAGTGCGGGGAAAAAGGCACATACCTCCATGTATGGTGGGAGTGTGCTCGAATCGCCCCACTGTGGCAGCAAATCACACAACTAACATGCAAAATACTGCACACAGATATCCCATTAAACCCCTGGACATGGCTCCTCTCAAAACCCCTAGAAAACACACCAAGATGCCACAACAAACTAATAGCTAAAATAGCTCTAGCAACAAGGAGGGCCATAGCGGAAGCATGGAGTAAGCCTGAAATACCAACACAGCAAACAATAGTACGCAAAATAGAAGAAGCCAGGAAAATGAACAAACTATCCGCGTTAATACACAACTCCACCACAGCCTACAACAAAATATGGGAACCATGGCTCTATGAATTCCCACTACTGACACTCTAGGATCTAGGAACGATGAGGGTAGAAACAACCCTGACTCACCCAGTACCAACCAATCCACACCCCAACAGTAAAAACCCTACGCACACATGCAAGGACACAAACTACCTCAACCTACCCTTCCCCCCCACACCCTACCCCAACAGAATACCCTCATCACTCCCCCCACACAGCTAATATGCCACTGTACCCCAATCCCCCACAAGACCTCAAAACTCTACATACACCCATTGTCTACTTAGACTCAGCCCAATACTGGAATAAATCCTACAACACTAATAAAATCAGCACATACCCAGACAAAAACAAGGAACACTCGACACAGAACAACGTATACACATCATTCACTAAAGCAGACACTAGCACCACTACTCGCATCCCCCACATCCCCCATACACCCAAAAAAAGAAAAATGCCACACTAAGAGCACCCCAACACCCCCACCACCTACATCCCTCCCCCACAACACGAACTTACAAATACTCGAAATACCCAAGATAGGAACCGCACAAAACCAAAAAACGCACACTCCGCTCCCGACGGCATCGTGGAATCTCCCATCTCCCGGAGTCGCCAGAAGTGCCACATTCACGGCGCTATGGATACGGCAGTAAACAGAAAGCCTATTGCAGCACTCAGCGACCCTCTTAGCAACCGAAACTGGGAAACGACAAGAAAGACACGACTTGAGATCCCACCCTCTCATCCACCGCAACAGAAGCACCGCACAAAAAGGGGCACTAGGGTTTCCCCGGAAACTAACCAAGGTCGCAAATTTTTGTAACGTTCTCCCCTCCCCTATACCCCGCGGCTCCAAAAGCAGCCAACGTAAGCAGAAAATGCCTCTACAATGTACACAACACATAAAGGTCTGAGAGCAACTAATGGGAACAACAGGCAGAGACCTAAATGTACTGATTTGTGAAAGTGAATGCAACTCTGTACCCCCTTTCCCTTTTTCCATTCTGTACCCCAAATTTCGTTTTTCTTTTAATTCCTATCGAAAAAATCTGTGAAACTGACAAATAAAGAATTTACAAAAAAAAACCAACCCACTTCTTCATAAAAGTGAATCAATTAAACTGTTAATAGCTCCCGACTGATTCATCTCTTGCAACTGTCATTAGTCTAATACTATCCTTTATACTTTTTATGTCACTTTACCCCACTCCATCTAGCATGTAAGCTCATTGAGCAGGGCCCTCAACCCCCTGTTCCTGTGTGTCCAACTTGTCTTGTTACAACTACATGTTTGTTCGTCCACCCACTGTAAAGCGCTGCCGAATTTGTTGGCACTATATAAATAATAACATAATAACATAATAATCTGTGATATGCCCTCTGTAAGAATGATCACAGCAGACACACCTGTAGAAAGAGATACACAACATTTTGAAATCTAAATTATGCCTAACCCGTCATGTTCTAGCAAGTTTTCCTGTCATTTCAGGTCCAGATAAAAGGATGCAAGAAGAGTTTAAATATATTCAATTTAAAAACTGTCCTTCTTCATATTTTGGATTCTTAATTAAACCCCAGATATTTTGATTTTGACTCTTCATTGGTTTAAAGCTAAACTGAAATGGAATTTTAATTTATTTTGCAATAATTTGTTTTCTTTTTATTCTGTATGTTCATTATTTTGTTAATTATACATATATAAAATTACACAAAATTATATTTTGTCACTGTTGTAAAATAATTTGCTCCTCCCTGAACTTGGCCATTATGTATGATCCTAGTTATTGTGGCTAGGACACAGAATACAAAGGGGAGCTCTGTCTATTTGCAATAAGTATTGCTTCAATGCAGCAAATATTGAGCATCTGAGCTGTGGACACAAAGAATTAACATTCATTAGGACCAGGCGAGAAAAGTACATTTAAATCAGGTAAGTGACATTTCCAGAGGTCACATGGAATGTTCGATCTAGAGATTATAACGTGCTTAACATGGTAAACTAGGTGTTTTTATATATAGATACATTATAAAAAAACACACAAACTAAAAAGAGAATAAACAGTTTATTTAGGATCTAGAATAAATGGAGTATACAGAAGGAAAAGTAGGGTCTCAAATATTTTTGTATATGCTTTTCAAATGATTTAATATTTTTGGATAGACTTTGAAAATGATTTAAGATTTTTAAAAGTAATTTAATCTTCATATATTGTATACATGACATATTTTTGATATTTTCATGCATTCCTGTTTTCTGGGCACAATTGTCCCATGTTTTGCTGAAAATGCATGTGACCACAAGATGCATTGGTGCAAGCTCTTTATTGATAGCACTGACGGCTCTCTCTGCACTGCGTTGCAATGGCACTGGGAGAGTGTAATATTATGCCACTTACTCAAATTGCAAAAATGATGCCACACAGAGTAATGGACAACCTATACTGGTTCAGTCTGCTCTCAGCAAAAAGGCAGGAAAAAATATGAAAAACAACATGTATATCAATATTTGTGTATATGTTTATGTCTGGCACTGTGTATCTGTGTTTTGTAACAGACTTTAAATGGACAAAATATAAATTTTATTTTCAAATGGTCATGGTGCAAATGTATTCTTACTAAAAGCTTAATTCAGATTTTCTCTTTTTAAGCAACACTATACAATGTACTGGAATACGGCATAAGTCTCTCAAGTCAACACATCAACATTGGGTGGAATAACTGATTCAGCAGACAGAACCTCCAATGTCTTCATTGCTGTGCTGATATTCATCACTTTTCCGTTTGGGCTAGTTATGAACAATCTATATTTTTGGGTGCTTGGGTTCAGGATGAGAAAAACTGTTAACTCTACTTGGTTTTTCCATCTCATCATGGCCAACCTAGTATATGCATTTACCTCACTATTTATTGCAGTTGCTATGCTCATGCATCCTCAGTGGTTAATAGGAGATTTCATGTGTAAGCTCATCTATTCATTAATGTCTATTGCTATGTTTCAAGCGGTTTTCATTCTCACAGTCATTAGCATAGACCGTTATTTGCTGGTTTTCCACCCACACTGGTACAGAAGACACATGATGCCTCGATATAACACAGCTATCTGCATTTTCTTATGGGGATTGGCCATTGTCTGTAGCTCACTTTATGGTGTGATAAGAAAACTCAAAATTGAAAACAGCACTGCTATCTGTTACAGTGATTACAATGTGTCTGGGAAACTGAATAAGCAAGAGAGCTTTCTGGTCAAAAAGAGCTTTTTTATATTTCGTGTTAGTGCAGGGTATCTGATTCCCTTGTTTGTGATCTTGTTTTGTTATTTACGAATTATACTCAAGATAAAGAAAGAGAAACTGACCAGGACTACCAAGTCCTACAAAATCATCTTTATTGCAGTGATATAATTTTTTTTGTCTGCAAGCTGCCCTCCCATGTCATTTGTGGAATTAGGTTGTGGTCCACAATGAATATAGATAATAGAAGTTTTGGAGAAAGAACCTTGGGTGTATTAAGGTTCATTGCTTTATGCTTTGCCTGTTTTGACTTCTGTTTCACCCCATTATTTTACCTCTTTACTGTAGAGAGCTTTAAAAAAGTGTTCAAGAAGTCTATACTGTCCCTGATTGAGTCAATGCTTAATGAAGTCTTTGTGTCCTGGAACAAAAGCCTGGAAGAAAAAACAACCCCTCATTCATCATCTATGGTCAAATATGAAAGCCATGGTGATAATAGAATTGTGCATTTGGTATCAGACAAATTGTAATTCATCTGAATTTAGGCAGATTGGCAGAATGATTGAATTCCATATCTCCAAAGTACCATACTGATATATAATTGAGAAATCAACTAGCACGACCTACGAGCATGTGTGTTTGTTTCTGGATTCTGAGTTCCACCCATGGTATCAAGAAATTAGCTAATTAATTAAAAAAAGATAACTGGTGGCTTATTCACATGTTTGCAGATAAAAATAAAAAGCAATAGAGTAAAAAAAAAATCCAAAATATATTTACATATTATATATCGAATGAACATTAATAAATATATATATATTGAAAAAAAATGAAAAAAAGCCGTGCACTCCTACTTACAGTTATTTGACCCGATGATTGATTGCTCTAAATGTATGAAAGAAAAAAAAAAACAGCACTCACAGGTAGCTTTCTTAGGAACTTATTTTACTAAAAAGTGTATCAGTCAACGTTTCAGTTCCATTCAGGAACTTTCATCAGGACAACCACTGGGAACTGATTAAAGTTTCTGAATGGAACTGAAATGTTGACTGTTACACTTTTTAGTAAAAGAAGTTACTAAGAAAACTACCTGGGAGTGCGGGTTTTTTCTTTTATATATATTATGTGCATGATGTCACCCACATATGACTGATAACTATCACTCCTATTTGTTTGCTTTTGGTGAGCATTATTTGTTTGTAAATTGCTCATTGAATCCTGTGTTTCTGCTAAATGAGAGTCATGGACACAAAACATCACCTGATAATCTTTTTTCATGATATCTACCTTGTTTTAATGCATTATCCATATTTAAATGGAATTGAAGGATCATCTCCATCCTGAGGTGTCCTTTTTTTATTGGGTTTAATCATTTGGCTGACTATTGTGTTCAAACGCAATTTGCATTTTTCTTATTTATTGCACCAACACATATTATGTACCATTTTAAAGGACAAAAGATCTTTAATGTAGTGTGACATATACATATATGCATTCTCGTTTATTATAAAAAAAAGCAAAAAAAATAAAACAGATTTATTTCCCCCCCCCCCCCCCCCCCCACAGTTTTGGCAATAATAATGGGATTCATAATATGTCCAGCTTAGGAAAAGTAATTCACAATAAATTAATTCATGTGTCTTGATTTACAGAGCACATAGTATGTGTAGGGTTTCAGTTTATTTTGAAAGTTACAGGTCACAAAATACAAGGAGTAAAATAAAATTTCAATGCGAAACTATTTTAGAATTTGGTATGTTTACCCTGTTTAATAGCCATTATAGAAAACAAAATTGCCACACAAAAGTAAATATTTATATAAATTTGATACTACAGGCTATTTACCTAAGTTTTTTTTGACACTTTTTATGTAGCCATTTCACTGCCATACTCTGTTAAATATTGTATCAAAATTTAGTGTTTTCTGTTTTTTTTACATATACTTATAGCAAGTTTTTTTTCATGTGTATTTCGTAGAGCTGGTGTGAGCTATTCCTGTAAAACTCGATATTGTGTTCAGCTACATCTGCTGACTACAACGACACCCCATTGTATGGTTATTCAACTATTCTGTTAAGCTACAATGACATATAAGAGACTAGAATATTTCAGTTTCTATAGTTGGAATCTTCAAAGATGTATTTGATGGGTATATGTCTCATTTTGATAAATTATAGCAGTTTGACTTTTCAAATAACTCCACAAAGACATTCCAGGGTATCTTATATGGTGTCTATTGTGCCTTAACTTGCCACCATTTTTAAAAGAAGGTATTTCAAAAGGCATATTTTAAACCTTAGTGTTGGATATTTTTTTGCTAGCTTGTACCAAGTGTAGTTGTAATAAGCATTTTTTCTGCCTTTTTGGTACACTTAGTGAGTTTTTACTGAATAGTTTATAAAACATTAGTGTGCTACAGCACTATAGTACAGTAATATCCACCATATTTTCCTTTGCCAGGTATATGTGGACGTTGAATGGGCACATCTGAGACGCAGCCATTTCAGTTTTTGCAAACTTTCAATTTTTATGCTG
Organism: Pelobates fuscus; assembly: GCF_036172605.1. Lineage (NCBI taxonomy): Eukaryota > Metazoa > Chordata > Amphibia > Anura > Pelobatidae > Pelobates > Pelobates fuscus. Next base: position 17,769,129 of record NC_086327.1, read on the forward strand.
GGTCCAAGTCTCATTTTGGAGCATTTTAGCAGGTTGCTAATTTAAACTACCCTACAAAGCCATACCCATTCTTAAAGTTGAGCCTATGGTATTTTAAAAGGCATACTTTAAATGTAAGTGGGTGATAATTTGTTTGCTAGTTTGTGCCAAGTGCAGTGGTAATAAGCATTTTTATCCCTTTTTTAAACTTATTTTTACTTTTTTAAACTTTTTTTTAAACCTTTTTACTTTTTAAAACTTTTTTAGGTTTTGAAACGTGTTTTATACATTTTTAAAACTTATTTTTACAGTTAACCCTCTAACTAGTTTAAACGTAAATTTTTCCACTAACTTCCAAACACCCTAGCTAAATAAATAAATAATTTCAAAATATTTAAATAACTAACTAAATAAATGTAATCCCTGAGGGTTAAAACAAAGTTGACCCTCAGGGGTTTAAATAGAATCAGATCACAGTCAAATACTGTAATAGGTTCAAATTATAAATTATATTTAAGTGAGACAACTATTATGACAAGAAAGGTCAATGCTGAGGATAGGAACTTTATAAGTTAATTAATTTCACTGGGGCAATGGATAATATTATATTCTTGGGTATTAAAATTCCAAAGAACCTGAATAAGGTAATAGAGGCAAATTTTCTTCCACTTATGAAATTTACAAATAAAAAATTGAAATACGGTGAATGTAAGTCTGACTTATGCATTGCACAATTTAGGGCCATCGAAGGGATGGTTAAGTCCCGAGCGCGCAGCCCAGATATCCCCCACGGCAGCTTTCAAAGATACAAGCTTGGACATCTCTTACAGCACCATCCAGGTACACGTGTTTCAGACCCCCCCCTGCAAACTTCAGGAAAATTGGACTGTACATTCTAAGAGGACTTACCAACTGGAATGGAATGAGATCTTCCCAATAAGGGACTTCCTCTGTACTAAAGCAGTTTGGATTCAGATTTTCTTTTTGGTTCTTTTTAGTGTGTATACACTGGGACTTTATATATATTTTCAACATTTTTTTTCCATTTTTTTTCTTCAAATGTTTTTTTCCCCTCTTTTTTCTTGTATGTTTGTTGGTATCTGGCTCATAAGATACTTATAGAACCATATGGTTTTACTTATATAATACATTGTACACTGTGTGATCTAGGATCATAGGAAGCATACATGCAAGGTTTTTTTTTCATATCATTGTTTTATATGTTTTAAGTTCCTATAAGGATACTTACATGTATACTTCTATGCAATTTTTTGGGATTCATGTATCATTTTTGATTATGCAACTGTGCCTTTACTTATTATTGTAAAAGTGAACAATATAGGTATTTATCAGCTCTGCTATTAAGCATAGGACTGTAAGAATATTTGAGAACTAGAAAAGCTACAATTTCTGGGGAAATTGTGTGAAGTGTTCTTGCCTCCACCAGTAGTCTACAACTGGAGTGGGCGGAGTAACTGTTATCACTTATATAGCACATTTTATTGCAACGTTGTTGCCCAAAGTGCTTCACAGTTACATTAAAACATACAGTTATACAAACCATTAGCAGGTGCAAAAGGCCCTGTCTATGACATCACTTGCTGCTGCAGCCTTGCACAGGTCAGAGTATTTTTGCGGTTGCCATCTTCAAACGGTCGTATTTTAAAAAACTATAAATCCTACAGTGAAGAGCTTTATATTGTGGGAATCACAAGACCCAGACCTACATTTTGATGTATAGTATGTCTCTGCAATATTAAAAATGAAGGCACAGTCGCAGTTTAGAAATTGTTCTTCAAATGTGAGCTTTGCAGAGTGGAGTTTCAATGAATGTCAATGGGTGGCGTGAGTTGCAAACAAATGGTTATATTGTAAAAACTATCAGGACTATGGCTTAGCCGTGGAAATTTTTAGTGGCAGCAGGGATAGCTGAACGTTTTGATATAATATTTGTGTAGGTGGGCCTGAAAATGAGGGAGTGGTGGCAGTTTAGAAATCATGTCCTGATTTTTCAGCTTTTGCCAGCTCCCACTCTAGCTTTGCCATTCATTCCTATGGGACAAATTTCACCACAAGAACGACGATATTCCGTGAACCATTCGGCGAAACGTTCCACAAAGTAATAGCAATCCGATCGGGAACAATCTGCACGTTTTGGTATATTTTTGTCTATGTAGTGTAAAAACTGTGGGAGGAGTTAGGGTGGCAAATTTGGCTATAATAATAATATATATGTGAGATAACAGTAAGTGGTCTTGCTATGCAAGAACACTTAATAAAGTGCCTATATCTAAATAAATACTTAATTTATTTGCAACATATTAAGAGTGCAGTATCACACACCATTACTATATTTTTCTAAGGTATAATTCATGGGCTACCTTGATATCAGCACCACTTCAGATGGGAAAGTGCCAATACATATATACATTTTCTACAATTTTGAAAGAATGGGTTGACAAGGAGATCTCCTGGATAGGACAAATTAATATGGTACAATCTTATATCTGACCAAAGTGGAATTATATGTTTAGAATAATACCAGTTCAAGTTCCTATAGCATGGTTAAAAATCACGAAGGCAACTTTTTGAAAGCTTATTTGGAAGGGAAAAAAGCCAAGAATAAAAAATACTATCAAAGAAAACAAAAGAGGGAGGATAATCAGTTCCAAATATAATAGATTCTCATAATGCCTGTATGATATCAAGAGGAAGCCTGGTATCAGACAGAGTAAGAAATAATAGACGCCATGGTGTGAACATGTTGTGTTCAATAAAAACATGGCAACATTTCATTCTTTGTGTGTTATTAGTTTAAGCAGACTGTGATTGTCTATTGTTGTGACTTAGATGATGATCAATTTGTGCAGAAATCCATATCATTCCAAAGGGTTCACGTACTTTTTCTTGCAACTGTACTTTGGATGTATTTTGGACAAAAAGTAGAACTGAAAAGAATAAAGCTGACCCAGGTAACTCCCTAGTTATAAGTAATATTATCAATGTATAGCAAAGATTTACAAGATAGAAAATAGACTATTTGATATTCTGCCGATAGAGGTGATCCCAGAAAATATTATTGATATTAACATTAGAAATTTGCAAAATGCTGGAATCCGAACTATTGCCTACTAGAATAAAAAATTAAGTTGTTTAACCAGTTACGAGAGGAATATGGTCTATCAAGTAAAGAGATTTTACAAGTATAAGAGTAGTTAGACTATAAGGGCAAGTCGGTTGTGGTGTGCCAGAACCGACGATGAGGTAGGGCCTGTAAATAAAAGAGGGCAAAAATAGATTTGTGCAATTTACTACAGTCAACAATATACAAATCTTATCCCGACATTCTTAAAGGTATTGCGTATGTCTTGAACTGGTTTGAATAAACCTGCTTGAACCCATGGAAGCCGCCCTTAGAGAGTGACCAGAATAATGGAAGGGTTAGGGCCTGGACTACTGATTAATGTTCTGACATATTCCATGAATGAGATATATTTGAGATATATTTGTGGTTTTGTAATAATTAAGTTTGAGGTGGCAAAAGTAACTGTATTAACGAAATTATAGCACATGTCGTTAATGCTGTACTAAAATGAGGACCTAGCGAGGGTCAGCATAAATTTAAAAGCCCCTTAGAAAAGTAAGTTTAACACGCAATGACTTAATACATGTTACTATAAAGGAACTTACCTTTACCTCATAGTACCTGCCACATTACTGTTTTAAACCTATAATGTTGCTAGCATCACAGATTGACGTGCAAGCTCTTTAACCTGTATCATAGAATAAATAACTGGACAGGTTATTTCCCATATTCTAGACAATTTTTAATTCTAAGCAGATGCCTGTTTTGCGGTAAATATATGTGATTGTATGTATATATGCGATTGGGTAACTTGTTTATCTAGTTGTTGGTACCGTATTGCCTGTGTAACCCTTCTAATGTGATGTTAGGGATAGTCCAAGATCCAAGTTATGACCCCTTGTGTGAAGGTGTATTTGACCTAGCAGGAGTGCCGTGTATGCCCAGGTCTTTCCACCTTCTTGTTGTCGAGACATGTTTGAATAACCAAGTAATTAGTGCTTACACTCCTGACATACTGGCTTACTAGCTAATGCACAGAGGTAAAACAATTAAACTTGGTTGGTGACGGATGAGGCCCTGCTAGATGCTTTGAGCGGCTCTATCTATGCGTTGGCGCGAGGGGATTTCGTGGCCACCGAACATTGTGGCGGGGTGTCCGCCTCTCGGTGATTTTTAAAGCATAAGATAGCAAGGGAGTGACAGGTGAGGCCCTCTCTATGCCACCATGCGAGGCGACTAGCTATGAGTTGGGCCGATGGGTATAGTACCTCTGAGTAGGAGGATGGGTGTTGGCCTCGCCGGACCACAAGTTTTTCGATCAAGATCAGATTTTTTCTCTTTTGCATTTTTTTCATCAATTTTTTCCGGATGGATATATATTTGGTGCCCCTGCCAGTAAGAATATCTGATCCTGATTGTATAGAGGGTCCTCAACTAAACAGTGCAAACAGACACTAGTATTACTGACATTGTCGGGCTTTATTGGGGTATATCTATTTTCGGTTAGGTGTATCAAAAATAACCACGGTTGTTATGGTGGAATGAGATGTATATGACCTATTGTAGAAACTACATTGTTTTAAGAGATTATTCACTTTTTGATATGGTAAATGAAATAAAAATCAGGCTTTTTTCAAGCATTTACTTAGTATGGTAATACATTCCTATAGAAACGTACTTGAGCAATTGTGAGTGCGGTATCATATGTTCATGTGTATATATTTTTGAGGTATCAAAAGTAGGATAAGGAGCCTAACCTTAGTAATTAATGAGGATAAACACCAATTCGAGAATGAGATAATGTACTATACTGAAACTAGTGATAGCGTCTCATCACTAGTTAAGTGTCCAAGACCCGGACTACCCTGAAATTAGAAACATATACAAGTCACAATATTCCTATATTAGAAATGTCATGGTATAACATAGTGCTAAGGTGAGCATTAAACGAGTAATTGAGTGAAATCTTCCTATAGAAATCGCATTTATCTAAGTGAACATATAAGGCAAATGATGAGTAATGTAATGGATGGTGAAATTGAGGCCCCAAATGAATGAGGGGGACCAATACGAGAAGGACAATTCCACGCGTTAGCAATATGTACATTATAATAGAACAATGTCACATTATAATAGAACAATGTCACATTATAATAGAACAATGTAATGAAAACAAAACAGCCAGTCGGCGGTATGATATCTAATTGTGGGGACACCCTATTCTTAATTCTTAATGTATCCCATCAAAGTGTAAGAGCAACATTGCCCTGCAAACTGGTGGATAATCCCAGAGTGCCTATAGATGCAGATAAATAACCCGTGATCTATGAAGTGACTGGACTCACGGTGTAGAGAGCATAGAGTATGCTAAAAGATGTAAAAGATGTAAAATAGTGTAGAAATTAGATTAAGGTGTTTCCAGAAACCAATATATATGTATGGTAAAGATAAATGCTAGGCGGATCCCATTAGCAGATTGGTGCTGTGTCATGAAAAAAGTATTTATGTAAATCGCCCTGTCAGTTATTGTTCGGTGGAAACTTGAGACTTGGCAACTGTTAGTTGTAGGGTACAATTTTAGGAGTTGACCGGGTAGCTGGAGGTTTTGCCAGTGGTAAATAATTATCCTGGTCAGCACGGTCAGTATTATTAACAGATGTTCCCACCTAATGAGAAAGCTTGAAGATAAAGAGAAATAACATAAACATTCATTTATTAACAATAAATATATCAAATTTGCTTTAGCTATGAAGTGCAGGGATACTCAAAGTAACACAGTTATAAAGGGTTAAAACAGTTGCTGTGCAGAGTTTGCAGTTAATTGCAATATGCTGCTTTGCACCTGCTCTACAGTCATGAATACTGAAATGGCGATTCTCCCAAGTCAAATGATCTTGGAAAGCTGTGATTTATGTGTATGGTTGCACGGAAGAAAACACAGGAAGTAAGTATAGAAAACCTATGTCCTTAACTATCTACTTAGTTAGTACCTTAAGAGCTGAAATGATAAGTTCTTCCAGGTGATTCTAATACCAAACTGAAAATATGAATATATTGTACATAGATACCCTAACACCATGGCAAACAGATAAGTATTATAACCGACAAAAGCAGAAACCCGAAACTAAAAATGTAAGACAGTTTATGTGATTACAATTCCAAATCAATTAAACATGTAGAAATCCTGTTGCTGTAAAAAATTGCTTATACCGAGAGAGATCGCTAGGGGTCAGTATTGTAGCATGACTTATACTGTAAGCCTATGTATCGTGTGATCATTTAAAAGAAAGCCCTGCTGTCACAGGCTTTCATGTAGTTTTTAAGAGTAGAAACTAAACGAACGAACCGATTGGCCACCGTTCGGGAGTTTGTACGAAAAGCTGTACCATAATATGAAGAGTGAGATGGATTTTTACACAAACCACGTTTGGCAGATTGAAAACGAATGACAATTATAAATGAATGAAAACAAGCTGGTGTTTCGTGAGAGCTATGCGAACTGAAAGCATGAAGACAGACCTGACCCGTGATGATGCCGTGTGACTGAGACTGTGGCGCGACGGGTAGGTCAGTAGCTTACGGTTTTGCTGAGTTCCTGGCTCTATCCTTGGAGATGTCTGCTTGAAGGGAGCTGTTTGGATGCTGAAATCCGTGGCCCTTGACAGAAACAGTAGAAAGAGTTAACCACGTGAAAATAGGTACGTTTTCTCAAGATGGCGACCTGCACGACCTGGAAGTATTCTTATGCAAATCACCAGACCATAGACGGTGTGGAATAAGGTAAGAGTTCCCTTTAACTAGGGAAAATACATGCCCCTTCCACAATTACAGGCCAACGGCCTTAATACATATATACATATATATATAATATAGATACGGTCCTCTCTGGGACCTTTGTCAAGATCAAATGGCATTTGATCTTGAGAAAGGTCCCAGAGAGGACAGAAATGTCGATCTGCTGTTTTTACTTATGGAATAAAGAAAACTTAATTATGAGAGACCGTGAGTGCAGTCCATATGTTTATTGTTTTGAATAATTAAACCCCAGGACTAGCACCCGGCAATTGTATAATAGAGTTCAGCCTGAGTGTAAGGATCATCCTTGCATTTTGTATAATATAGATAGATATATATATAAGATAGACATAATAGGTGCTAGGATGTGAAGTAGGAAAAGGGGATTATCTCTATATCTGGTGGCAGTGTGAGCCACTAAAAATGTATGGAAGGGTATTAAAAACTAGATAAACATACTATATGGTGTAAACCTGTCCTTTACATCCTTAGATGTATGTATGTACTTGTTCTGTTCTGTTTTTACATGTTTAAATGTAATTAAGTGTTTTATACTTATAAATAATATATATTTGTACGAATATATATATAAAAAAAAAAATAAGATAGAAATGATTCCATAGTGCAGGGTTTACATGTGGGACAAAATACAGGGATCAATCTTATCAGTTAAAAGGTGTCCTTTAATAAACATGAAATACTAGGTTCAAATATAATGTGCAGATGGGGGCACAAATGAGGGAAATTGTAACGTGCTTGTGCCACACAAGGCACTTCCGCAGAGACTGTTCTGGTATTTTTATCCTGCTTGTGGACCTCGCACTGTGGAATAATTAAAGGAACACTATAGGGTCAGGAACACAAACATATTCCTGACCCTATAGTGTTAAAACCACCATCTACCCCCCCCCCCGCCTTCCTGCGCCCCCCCGCCCCCAACCTCACTAAATATAGTAAAATCTTACATGTATTCAAGTCTGTATCTGCTGGCTCTGCCCCTGAATTGCCTCTGCCTGCTGACATCATCAGAAGTAGTGGTCTGAGCCAGTTACAATGCTTCCTCATAGGATTGGTTAAGATTGTGAAGGAGGCAGATCCGGGGCAGAGCCAGCACCAGTCAAACACAGCCCTGGTCAGTTAAAATCTCCTCATAGAGATGAATTGAATCAACACATCTCTATGAGGAAAGTTCAGTGTCTACACACTGCCCCAGGAAGCACATCTAGCAGCTAAGGATATCACTAGGCTGTAATGTAAACACTGCATTTTCTGTGAAAAGACAGTGTTTACTGCAAAAGGCCTAAAGGGAATGATGCTACTCACCAGAACAAATACAATAAGAGGTAGTTGTTCTGGTGATTATAGTGTGCCTTTAATATTTCCAATACAAATTCCATATTCTGGATTCTTTATTAAGCAACTTACATTTCTATATTGGCTCTATATCGGTTTAAAGCTAAACTGAACAAGAATTTTAATTTCTTTTGCAATAAAAGTTTATTTTTTATTCTGTATGTTCACTATTTTGTTATGCATACATATATAAAATTACACAAAATGACCTCTTTATATTGTGAAATCATTTTCTCCTCCCTGAACTTGGCCATTTCGTATGATCCTGGTTATTGTGGCTAGGACACAGAATGCAACGGGAAGCTATTGTTTCAATGCAGCAAATGTTGAGCTGCAGATACTAAGTATCAACCTTCACTAGGACCAGGCAATAAAAGTACATTTCAATCAGGTAAGTGGAATTTCCATAGGTCACGTGGAATGTTCGATAAGGAGGTTATAGCAATGTGCTTACCACAGTAAGCTAGGTGTTCATTTATACATAAATTATAACAAAAAAAAAACACTAAAAAAAGAAAAATAACTGTTCATTTTAGATCTAGCATAAATGGAGTATACAGAAGGTAAAGTAGGGCCTCAAATATTTTTGGATACGCTTTTCAAACGATTTAGTATTTTTGGATGAACTTTAAAAATTATTTAGGATTTTTAAAAATATTTTAATATTCACATACTTTTTATATGTGGTATATTTTTGATGTATTTCATGCATTCCTGTTTTATGGACATGATTGTCCCATGTTTTCCTGCAAATGCATGTAGGCACAAGATGCATGGTGCAAGCTCTATTGACAGCAGTGAAGGCTCTCTCTGCTCTGCTCTGCTTTGCAAAGGGAGATTGAAATGCTATATCGCTTACTCAAATTGCACAAATGATGCCACACACGAGGAGTGGACAACCTGTATTGGTCCTGCCTGCTCTCAGTCAAAAGGCATTAAAAAGAGTATGGTGGTTAAAAATAACTTGCATGTCAATGTTTTCGTGTATGTGTGTATCGGGCACTGTGTATCTGAGTGTTTCAATGGACTTTAAATGGACAAAATAGGAATTTGATGTCCACACATGATACAAATGTATGCTTACTAAAGGCATGATTCTTCTCTTCTTTCTTTAAGCAATACTGCACAATGACTTGGAATATGACATCCGTCTCTCAAGTCAACACATCAACATGGGCTGGAATAATCGATTCAACAGACAGAATTCCCAATGTCTTCATTGCTGTGCTGATATTCATCACTTTTCTGTTTGGGCTAGTTATGAACAATCTGTATGTTTGGGTGCTTGTGTTCAGGATGAGAAAAACTGTTAACTCTACTTGGTTTTTCCATGTCATCATGGCCAACCTAGTATATGCACTCACCTTGCCATTTACTGCAGTTTCTATGCTCACTTACAATCAGTGGATAATGGGAGATTTCATGTGTAAGCTCATCCATTCATTAAAGGAACACTATAGTCACCTAAATTACTTTAGCTAAATAAAGCAGTTTTAATGTATAGATCATTCCCCTACAATTTCACTGCTCAATTCATTGTCATTTTGGAGTTAAATCACTTTGTTTCTGTTAAAGGACCACTCTAGTGCCAGGAAATATACTCGTTTTCCTGGCACTAGAGTGCCCTGAGGGTGCCCCCACCCTCAGGGTCCCCCTCCCGGCTCTGTAAAGGGGAAAAGGGGTAAAACTTACCTTTTTCCAGCACTGGGCGGGGAGCTCTCCTCCTCCTCTCCGCCTCCTCTCCGCCCCGTCGGCTGAATGCGCACGCGCGGCAAGAGCTGCGCACGCATTCAGCCGGTCGCATAGGAAAGCATTTACAATGCTTTCCTATGGACGCTTGCGTGCTCTCACAGTGAGACAGCCACTAGAGGATTAGGGGGAAGGCTTAACCCATTAATAAACATAGCAGTTTCTCTGAAACTGCTATGTTTATTAAAAAAATGGGTTAACCCTAGCTGGACCTGGCACCCAGACCACTTCATTAAGGAGGGTCCCTCTCCCTCCCACCCACCAATCCCCGGTTACTGAAGGGGTGAAAACCCCTTCAGTGACTTACCTGAGGCAGCGGCGATGTCCCTCGCCGCTATCTCCTCCTCCGCGACGCTCCTCCTTGTGATTGCGTCGGCCGGTGGGCGAGACTGATCTCGCCCACCGGCCGAGGAGACCTAATGAGCATGCGCGGAAATGCTGCGCATGCGCATTACGTCTCCCCATAGGAAAGCATTGAAAAATCATTTCAATGCTTTCCTATAGGGTTTTGAGTGACGCTGGAGGTCCTCACACAGCGTGAGGATGTCCAGCGACGCTCTAGCACAGGTTTCCTGTGCTAGAACCCAGGAAGTGACCTCTAGTGGCTGTCTAGTAGACAGCCACTAGAGGTGGAGTTAACCCTGCAATGAAATTATTGCAGTTTATGAAAAACTGCAATAATTACACTTGCAGGGTTAAGGGTAGTGGGAGTTGGCACCCAGACCACTCCAATGAGCAGAATTGGTCTGGGTGCCTGGAGTGTCCCTTTAAGCTGAAGTGTTCTGGGTGCCTAGAGTGGTCCTTTAATGCAGCCCTAGCCACACCTCCCCTGGCTAAGATTGACAGAGCCTGCATGAAAAAAAAACTGGTTTCACTTTCAAACAGATGTAATTTACCTTAAATAATTGTATCTCAATCTCTAAATTGAACTTTAATCACATACAGGAGGCTCTTGCAGGGTCTAGCAAGCTATTAACATAGCAGGAGATATGAAAATCTTAATTAAACAGAACTTGCAGTAAATAAAGCCTAAATAGGGCTCTTTTTACCGGAAGTGTTTATGGAAGGCTGTGCAAGTCACATGCAGGGAGGTGTGACTAGGGTTCATAAACAAAGGGATTTAACTCCTAAATGGCAGAGGATTGAGCAGTGATGCTGCAGGGGCATGTTCTATACACCAAAACTGCTTCATTAAGCTAAAGTTGTTCAGGTGACTATAGTGTCCCTTTAAGGTCTATTGCTATGTTTAAAGAGGTTTTAATTCTTACCGTTACCTGCATGTTTTCCACCCACACTTTTACAGAAGACACATGATGCATCGATATGCCACAGCTATCTGCATTTTCTTATGGTTGTTGGCCATCGTCTGTAGCTCACCTTATGGTGTGATAAGAAAACTCAAAATTGAAAACAGCCCTGCTATCTGTTACAGTGATTACAATCTGTCTGGGAAACTGAATAACAAAGAGACACTTCTGGTCAAAGAGAGCTTTTTCATATTTCGTGTTAGTTCTGGTTATCTGATTCCCTTGTTTGTGATCTTGTTTTGTTATTTACAAATTATACTCAAGATGAAGAAGGAGATACTGACCAGGACTACCAAGCCCTACAAAATCATCTTTAATCCAGTGATATAATTTTTTTGTCTGCAAACTGCCCTTCCAT